>NC_034420.1:3267294-3567294 GCF_002078875.1 Numida meleagris
GCAGAACAACCTACAAAGAAATCTGGAAAGATTTTATTCAGAGTTCCTAATTATCTTGCAACAGTACTGGTTGTTAGAACACAGGGACAATGCTGATGTAGGCAGCATTAGATGGTTTCTGTTTCTCAAAATTTAGCGCATCTACAGAAACATGAGTCTAAGTGACCACAGAATGTATGGGTCTCAACTATGACTGATCTACAGCAGTAATTACAAGGAAGTTTACATTCCTTATTATTTTTGACCCTGTTCGATTCTCTCTTTTCTACTCTTTTTAGAAATGTCATTTTAAAATTATGTTTCTCAGTGAAAGCACTGATCTTGTACTGTGTCCACCTACCTTGATTATTGCCTGCAGCGCACCAGTTTTTATTTCTAATGAGTATTTAAATCACATTCCTGTTTGCTCTACTATCAACCACTTTCTCTGGCTGTAAGCACAGTGAAACTTCTGGTCCTCACAGGGAGTAACCACAAACCTGTCAGGGTTAATGGTCTTATGGGGTGCTGGTTTTACTCCACGCTCTCCAAAAAGCAGGAGGAGAGTCCTGCAGCCTGACCTCCATCGCTGTGCTGCTTGCCAGGGAGTGGGAGGGTAGGAGGAGGAATGGCTAAGGGAGCCAGGCACGCTTCTTTGTTTTCAGTAAACATTGCCTGGAAAATGGGCCTGCATTATAGCACAGATTACAGACCAAGATAGATAGCAGTTGGCTGTGTTAGAGAAGCTCTCAGAGGGGAACGACAGAGTTGGCCTTGTGAAGAATGTGCCAGAGAATCAGGCAGCAGTTGGTGCACACTGGTCTTGGTGTGGAAGCTAAAGAGTGTAGCAAGGATAGACAATTAAATTAATTACATCCTCTGCTACCACCTCAGCTGTGCTTATTGCTTTTCTGCACAGCTGATAATGCATCTGAGCCTCAGTCTTTGTAGTTTCAGCTACCTCGCTAAAAATGATTTTTGGGGGCATACACGCTATTGTAACTGCAGCTCATTAACCAAGACACTGTTTGTGGTGTCTCTGAAAGCAGTTTTCAGCTGTTTGGTATTCCATGGTAGTGTGGCTACAAGCTAGTTCAAAGACAGATGGAGCAGTCTGTACAAATTTCAGCACAAAATACTTCCTTTCTCCAGATGGAAATGACCTTACCCAAACCAGTTTGACTCCAAACAGCAGTGTGAAATACATTTCTAGGGAAGCCACTGAAATGGTAGAGCAGGTTTGAAACTGCCTTTGTACCAAGGAGATGACCCAGTCTAAATGGAGGCAGAGGGACAGCGACACAGCAAGCAGAAGACACGTCCTGTATGGCATGTCCTCTTGGTGGAGCACGGTCTGAGTGCCTGGATCAATTTCTGTCCTAAATTTCCCTCCTGACTTAAACAAAGAAAGAAGGACAGAAAGAGATTTATTTTTGCCTGTAAGTAACAAAGTTTTCAGTGAGTACTCTGCAACCATTGCATAGTCCTCACTCTATGCAACTAACTAGTCACTGCATACACAAATAACTGCTTTTGTGTGTGCGTGTGTTGGGGGGGGGGGGTTATGGCTACACTTCTCTAGGGCATTATTATCTATATTTAACTCTATTTTGCAATTAGCTAATTAGACTGTGTTTTCACTGAGGAAATGAAGATTTCTGGATAGAATCTATTATTTTTAATAGTCAGGTATCCCAAGAGTTCATAGAAAACATTCATTATGTTTTGTGCAGGAAAGAAATGTGATGATTTTTTTGCTTTGGAAAGCACACAAAACTAGATGAGCAAATACCATTACTCCATTCCACGAAGCAAGACAGTATTTTCCAGGGTATTTAGGCACATCTGAATGTACAGAGTCACACAGGATTATGACGATCCATTAAGACCTGACATTTTACTGCAGAGAAAGGTCTGTCCATAGTTTAATTCTAAAGGAAATAGCTTTGAGCTTGCCCTGATCCTTCCAAGGCAATTGAGTACAGTAAGATTCAGACACTCACCACATCACAGAACACCTAAGTTCAAAAGGTGGAACCAATGGAAGATACACTTTCCAGTGGACTAATAGATCAAATCCTCAGCTACTCGAAATAAGTGGGCTCCACTGCTTCACCCGCAAATATGATCCTTCTTTCCCTGGTACGTGTGTGAGAGAGGTAAATGTAAGAACCTATTCCTCTCAGTGTCTGATTTCTTCATATTGCTGCTTTTCCTAGAAAGTTTTTTTTTATCATTTTCTATATGAAATGTTGGATTGAATCTTTATCTCTGAGATGTCCTATTTTCTTTAATGTCTACAGTTTACTGAGATATTAAAAAACAGTGCAAAAGCATAGATCTCCTATTACTTGAAGCCTAAATTAAGATAATTAACATAATTAAGACAACTGCTTTTTTTCAGTCCATTACTTCTCATTTCTTCTTGAAGGCACATTCATCATCTGCAGGAGAGCTTGTATCTATCAGTGAAAGAATTTCTGAAATTGCTGTCATTCAAGTTCAAGGTAAACACATCATTCCTTACCTGAATATTACTGATTGTCGAGGTGATCAGTTTTCTGGTTCGTTAGAAAGACCAAGTGTTAAAACAACAATAATTTTAAATACAGTCATCAAGAGAAAAGGTGAAACGGAAAAGATTCTAGTGGGAACATTAGAAGAAAACTGCAGAAATCTTTAACACAAATTGAAAATGCCAGTGACCAAAGCCAGGAATTCAAAGAACAAATCTCACTATGTTTCCAATTTGGAATTTATTTACGCTGTAAAAAAGAACAACTAAAGAACACATACAGATGTTTCTAAACTAGACAAGTGGATACTAACAAGATGTTTGCAGCACAAGCTTCCTCTCTGACTGTATTCAAACCCACCTTGACATCACCACTGCCTTGTCTTCATGCCAAGGCATTACGCCATGTGCTGCATGGGGATCCTTTGACTGTATCCCTTTCTATGAATTTTTTCACCCACTGAGATAAACAGAATTCACAACGTGAATTTCTGATGGCTTGCCCACCACAGCAGATTAGCTATGAAGACACAGCATACTACTACTGGAGCTGAAGCACAGTGCCTCTACACCCACAGCCACAGCTTCATCTTAAAAGCAGTCAGCTACTTTTAATGCCCCCACAGCTATCAATACATAATCTGACAGCTTTTACCCTTCTGAAGAAATAAAATCCAGTTAAATCCTTCCTTTTGGATAATAACTCATATCACAGTGTGCACTCATAAAAGTGGTGCTATTTTATTTAAATATTGTGCCTTAGTTATTGTACAAGCAATGTAATTTTTATTGCATGTTTTATTGTTACATAGCATTCCTTGCAATAAAGGCATCTTAGTCACTTTTTACTCTCCTGAAAAGGACTGCTTTCCTATACAACTAGTGTGGCAATAAGCATACCTCACCATGTCTTTTTCCTTAATGTAAGAAAGCCCTTTTTATGTTCCAACAGTATTTTCTTATTTATAAAAAACCTGAAGAACTGGTCAGAGTCTAAGGCATAAAGTTAGCAGCTCCCTGTCATCAGACCTCAGCTCTCCCTTCCATGAGGCCTATAAGAAAGAAATTCATTTCCCGACTCTTTCACACTTGCCTTTCCTGGAAAGAATAACAATACAAGAAAACATACCAAAGGAATGAGGATGGATTCAGTGCATTCATTACTGTATACAAACTGCATATTCTTTCTTAGACATTACTTTAAAAATTAAATTTTATAAAATTTTCTTTTCAGCTACAAATAATTCATCATTATGGCCGCCACGCTTCTGGTCCACCCAGAATGATGGCTTAGGGCTAGCGCATTTGTAGAACTAACAGGATTTTAGTAAGTAGTCTAAAGACCGGCAACCGTCCTGAGTCTGCTTGGAGGCAATTTTACTGTCTTGACTGCTGGATTAGCCAAAACCCTACCACCTTTCCTGGATCGTCAGAAGCAAATAGCTTCAATAAAAATCACCACAGATGCAATGCTAGACTTGATAGACTATCATAAATTACATTAACTCTTTATTACATTTACATAGAGCCCTCTACCCAAGTGGGGAATTATTTGATTAATCCTTTTCTACTGTAAACAACTAAAACACCAGCTCTCCTGATTACTCTACCTGTACCAACAGAGTCAACTAGGCAACAGCTGTTCAAACATTTGTTAAATCACTTCACAGCAAATAAGAACACGGTGCTGCAAGCCTGTTCCTCATTGTAATTTAACCATAGCAATACTTAACATACACTAAAAACATATGCTGAATGCCCAAATATTTATAAAAACTATTTCACCTTTATTAACAACATCTTAGAGGATACTGGAAAGTTCAGTTGGTGAGAAGCATCTAAGAAGTTGAGAAAGATGAACAGATTCATTCATCCTGAAACATAATTCCTAAGAACATGCACACAGAAGTCAAAACAACGTGACCTTATACTTTGATGCCCAAAGTCTGGGCCTGATTTTGTTTTTCTTTATTTTTTAGATAATGTGGCAGAACAGAGGACTCTCTTGAGAGAGACACTGAGCAAGAAGGTGGTGAAAAGAATGCCTAGTTCTAACAGGGGCATGAAGTGACTTGCAGGAAAAAAGCAACTACAAAGCCAGGGAGCCCTTCTGGCTTCCCAAACGTGTCCTGATGTAGAATTTCTTAGTACTGCACCCTTTACGTTTATACAAGCAAACATGAAAATCTTGTCTTAATTACTGAGCTCTGAATAATGAAAGCTTTCTTCCCCTGCACTCCTTCCTTTCCTACAGGGACCTCAGCAAGAACTTTACTGATGAGACAAGTAAACAGGTCACTGTCTTAACTTGCTGATGCCTATTTCTGTGCTCATGCCCCAGGTGTTCTAGCCATAGAATACTTTCTGCAATTTGTCAAGAGTATGTACTCAGTAACAAAACCTTCTCAAAGCTGAGACTTCAAACACACATGGTTCCTTCCAGAGACAGGTTTTTCAGAATGGTTGCCCCTGGAGTCATTATCCCGTAGCAAAATGTCAGGAACCACACTAATGTTCTACACAAAGGTGAAGGCTGAAGAATCCAGCAGCCTGCTTTCTTGCAAACCTGCCTTCTGCCTTGTTGACAAAGATCTAATGGAAGCCTGCTACCAACATAAGGAAAAAGTAAAGATGCCTTCACAAGGCAGGTGTGTTTCGAACACCCACTCAGTGCCTTTGGAGAGTCCATCCCTACTCATTTACCCCTTTAGATACATTTTGTCTTCTTCTTACTATTAATTTGTCTTTCACTATCAAATTACAGAAATCTCCAATTTTTTCCACTTTTCTGCTTTCCTCTCTGAGAAAAGCACAATGCATTGTATTCACAGATTTTATAACAGAGTAATAAAAGCCCTGTACAAGACTGTATTTACTGTCTACATCAATTTTATTTGCCTTCATCAGTGGCACTCTTTCAGGCGCAATGGCATACAAGCTACATAAACAGCACTGTCACTTTGACAATAATAAAACAATAAGGAACACCATTAAAACAAGAAACCAAATTCCCATAATTCAACTGCGTCTCCTCCTCTCCAGAATCCTTGCATGAAGCTGACAAGCAGATGTTTTATTCTAACGTCATGCGTGGTAACATAAAAAATAATTTCACATTACTGTTGAAGCCAATACACTAACATGCGAGTTGCATTCTGTGCATTCTCACTTGACATGAAAAACATATGGAAACCAACATAGGTATCAATAAAATGTAGCTATTGTTAATACATTTTTTGTTTGCAAACAACACTTGCAGAAAAAGCATATATCTTTCAATATGATTCTTTTTCTAATATAGTGTTCCAAACCATAGGACACATCTTTCTTGTTTGGGACATCCCACTGAAGGCAGGGAGATCTCTCTTTTAAGTGAGATTGCTCTGCTGAGAAGGGGCTGTGGACCAATCTCTCAACATATAATAAAATGTATGAAAATTGGTATCTACTAGTTAAAAAAAGAAATACCCCTAAATGCTTTAAACACTGACTCGGACAATACAAATAAACATTAACAGGATGATCTTCTAAAAGATAAGCCCACAGTTTCTCTCATAATAAAGGAGATTCTACAGCTTGACCTCCTTTAAAAGAAGAACAAAAAACAACTTACAGCACATATAGCTGTAAAGTTAGACCAGACTGGACTGTGAAAGTAACCAGGAATTGCTTCCCAAAATGTAGAAAGATGGCTTTACTTGGAAAGATTCAACACTCAACTCCAAATAGCTCTACTGTGAACTAGATCTCATGCCACCTAGGTGCTGTGAAAGCGACTGGAAGAAAACTCCCATTGATCAGAAAGAAGACTTCAGTTCTGACCACTGCTGCTAAATGTCAGGGATATGCTGAACCAGTTACTATGGCCAGTTCTGCAATCAGTGAGGTCCTTAGGAAAAGTTCTACTGATTCCACTGGGCGTAGGATGTAATTATTAAGCTCTCTGTTTCAGTACAAAATTCGGATAGACATTCTTCTTAACAGCCTAGGGGAAAGAGATCTTCAGACAACAGATTGTATTAAATCCCAAAGCACTATTAATGCACTAGTCCAAAAGAAAAAATTACATCTAAGAGAAGGATTTTCAGCAGCTTAAGCATGCATTCTAGTGAAGAAAAATGGGTTTAATTGCTACTGGATAAGTGGACGATAGCAAACAATGTTAGCATGAAAATTACTTTCTCAACATTTAATGGATTTTTAATCTTGCTGATAAGTAACTCTTGCTCTCAAAATCAACAAGATAATTAGATGACAAGATATACCAAGCTTCCAGATCAGATCTGACTCATGGAAGACAAAGTAGTCCAGGAACCCAGCCCAGCTGTTACGTAAACTTGGGTTCAGCTCGACTTCTGCAACTTTAAATAGAATCTATAAACTACCAAAGCTCCTCAGATCAGAAGGAACTCAAGACTACATTTTACATCTGGATTTACAAAGTGCATGCTTTCTCCCTGGATACCTCACCACACCCATAGATTATTTTTAATGCTTTTCTCGTAAAAAGAAGACTTCTGTTAAAATATCGGAGGTTGAATCATGTTTAAAGACAGAAGGCAAAGGTACACAGGAAAGCATTAACACTACTAAGCCAAGGGTCATTCTCAGGTTTTTACTGATGTGACATTGGAGAGTTCCTAGCAGAACTCAATAATGAAACAATTCCTCAGAGGGACACAAGCATGTTGCATTTACAGGAGAAAAAATAGCGTACCAGAGTTATCTACCCTTCAATCAAACCTAGAGAACCAAATGCCTCAATGGTTCCTTTCCGCTGTTCACACTTAAGTCTACATATCCATATCCGTGCTGGGTTTTCCCCTCACAATATCTATCCTTGAGCTGGAGAATTCAGCATCTTGTTCACCATCCCCTGGATATTATCTCAAGTTACATTAAAAATAATTTATAAAAATTAATACTTTTGCAGAAGTTTTCTGGTGATAGCACAGCATTCCTAAAAAAAGGCTCCTGAAAAAAGGCCGAAGAAACATTGGATATGAAGCCAGAGTTCACACCCTGCAAACAGAGGTTAACAGCTCCTGCACTCCTTCCCCGAGAGATGGACAGGACAAGGAAGTAGAACTACTGTGTAAGAGACATTCAGGAAGCAGACCTGCTAAACTAGGGGCTCTGTCCAACACAAAACAAAATCCCTCTGAGAAACAAAGGAAGATGTAAAGAGGTCAGTGAAAAGGCAATGTGTCAGCAAAGGAAAGCCTTCCCAGCAGGCTTGTAGGAGTAAGCTGCCAAAAGTCTGAACGTGTTGGGTACTTTTGTGCTCTAGAACAGGAGATGGTCATATAATAGTAAAAGAATATTTTACATTGTATAGAAAGAGGGCTACACTTCAGTTCTGTTACTTCACTGCTTTTATTGCTGCGAACGTTCAAGGAAACAGGAGATGAGACAGGCAGCAGGAGAGCAGATCGCTGCCCAGGCTTACTGTGAAGATGGGGAGACAGACACAAACCTTCAGACTCACAAGTTCATCTTGTCTCTGCATTTTTCTCTTTATTTTTCTGTTTATGCTGCTTTCCCTAGTAGAAAGTCTCAGCACGTTTCAATTATTAAAATTAACTTTAAATGCCAATTTCCAGATTCCAAAATGAATAGGTTGTAGAGATTTCCAGCACAGTTGTGAAAAACAGCACCAGAGGGTAAAAGTGTAACTCTGTGAAACGTGTATTTTTGAGCAATTGGGCTGTCATTTCTCACTGGAAATCATGGCAACTTAATTCTTTTGGACCATTCTGAAATTATAAACTATGTTATTTATCTAATGAAATAATAAAAGAAGGTAGACATGACCCCTTTCAAGACTGCAGTGCCATATGTAACCACTTCATTTGTTATAGAGCTATTTCTTCAGTTTACTGTGTGTATTTTGAGTGTATACATAACATAAGAACTAGATCTCATGAGTGATACAAGTTTGTTTCTACTTTGGAGGACTAAGGGAATGTTATCCTCGAAGCTCTCTATGAACTGTCTGAAAAGCCTTTCTGATGGGATCACAAAAAGCTCAAGGGGAAAAAGGTCAACAGAAACAAGTATAAATTTCAGCAAAGGCAAAGTCTGCATCATCTTTTATATTTCAAGATCCCTATCTGCTCAGAAACTTGATTGCTCAACTTGTAGTTTGCATGTCTTTGACAACCTTCATTCAAACCGTATGCAAATACTAAATTCATTACAGTTAGGGGTAACATGAGATGCTTTCTTATTCATTTAATCAAATCCATCTGTTAATTCCAGAAGATGGTAGCTTTGAATTATATTGATATTTGCATTACCAGGAATTGGGAGTAACCTAAGTATGTGGTTGCTTCAGTTTTATGGAAGGCTCTCAGAGAGTTTTTACTATTTTGCATATTAAATGTAAGCATCTTTAGAATCTTGAAGGAGACTGATGACTTTCTATTCTTCTCTTGTCACTTGTAGCATCAGAATACTGAGCTAGCTGGACCACCAGCATGAGTCAGTGCAGCTGATCGTACACTGGACATGTACTTCGTGTATAAAACCCATGTAAGATATTTACACAATGTAGTAGCAGATCTGCTTCACACTAGATATTATTCCTTCTCTAAAAGAAGAGTGAGCTCATACAAGTATTGTTAGGTAGCTACGGTAGTTGAAAACTGGAGGTGAATCAGCATTGCCCCTCCTCGCACAGCATTATTATGTTGGCTTAGAAGTATCTTCTAGTTATTTATTTGATAAACTCAAAGTAGCGTGAGTAGTTCTAGCCATGGCAATACAGTAAAAAAACACTCTCAGGTCAAACAGTGCACACAGGGAGCTGCACAGCTGTAACAGTGCCCAGAGCAGTGCTGGTTACAGCACACGGACAGCCTGAGAAGATGGGCTACACCCCTGAATGCGCCACTGCATTTCTATAAGCATTCATTGTGTTCTTTCAATTAGCAATATATTTTGAAGTTGAAAACCATGAACATGTGTGCTTGGAACATTCAATCTGGGAAATCGAAAAAGTATATTCATATCCTTTGACTGCCTTTTCTCTACATTCTTCTTTAATAAGGTCTCAGTGTTTCATGGCCACTGAAGAATTCAAAGAATGCCATTAACCAAGGATACCACCCTGCTAATTAAAATTAAATACTTGTTCTGAAAGAATTCCACAGCAAATCTTAAGTCTTACACACAGAAACCCTTTTTAAAGGCACAATATTAAAGCTTCCTATTTTCCAGGTGATATCTCAGCCTTTTTTTTTACCTTTAGATTCTTTGTGCAATAATTACTTCACCAGTATCTTGAGACTGGAGTCTCATCAATACTCTTTCATAATTTATAAAGCCCAGCTCTCACGTTTTGGTCTCAAGAGTTTGTTTTCTGCTCTTGAACTATGGCTTTACCTGTCTTTATTACAGGGAACAGAAAAGGGAAGAAAGAAGGAGAGGGCGTAGGGGAGGGAATGAATTCCTGGAATTTACCTTTGCTTGAGGCAAGTAAAGAAAAAATTTAGAAGGAACAACAGTAGAAAAAAAAATCAGAAGCAGCCCCCAAAACCTAAACTCTATCTTCTTGAAGTTTACATATTTTCTATTTCTGTAACTTTCTGTTTTTCTTTCTAGACAGACAACTGGAAATTGCCACTCAGAATTTTTTTCCTGGAATCCTGCTTAGTGCCTAAGGACTGGCAGGAAGTCTAAGAAGTCTTTCGGCTATCCAAAATGCTACTGCATTACCTCTAAGTAACAAAGCATTTTTATCACACTTATTCTAAGTATTTCTGGGATCCTGCCCCTTTGCTTCAGAAGTTTAAGACTTACCTCGTTCTAACGTTGGAAAGAAAGATTTCTGTCCCATTCCCTGAATACAGGGGAATCACACAGCCCAGAATTTCAGCATGACTCTTTCAGAAGGGACCACTTTTCTCACAGTCTACCACGTCTTCCATCACACCCAAATGTAGCTGTAAAGCAGTAGGTTTCAAAGCAATCCCTTAAGATCATGTGCTTTCCTTCCATTGAGTTTTGCCATACACCCCATGCTTTTGAGCAGCAGGGCCTTATTACCTCCATAACAGTTCTTCACAATATTATTTAATGATGCTTACTTTTACACCTAGAGGAAGGGAGCTTGCCAGCCAGATCAGCTGTAACTGATGAGAAGTACCTCACAGCAGCTGTAAAAACGCAGAGCTTGCTCTGTCTGTGCTCATTAGGGCAGCCATGCTACACACCTGGCCTCTGAACCAGAGTATAGAGGTAGGTATGATGTGACATGCATAAAGCGTTTCCACGTCACTTCCAAAATGCATGCATGTTCCAGTTAACATTGAAACATTACATTACAGTGAGATGAAACAAATATATCCTGCGGTATTACAGTGATAAGATCACTGCTGGTTACAACAATACACATCTTACGCACATCTCAGTAGAAGGGAGACTGTAATGAAAGTACAGATTGACAAATACAACCACATTTGAGTTCTTCAGTCCAGTGAATTGCCACAGAAGATAACATGATATTTCAATGATAACATGGTATTTCAAGATATGTCAGTTCATATGAACCCATGTCAATCTACTATCTCACACCAAAATGAGAAATGCCTGGTGTTACTGTACAAGCTTTGTCTTTCTAGGAGGTATAGTAACATCTAATCCCGTAGGTGAGATGACTTTTACTTGCATGCTAGCCAATAACGTTCAAACAGGCAAACCAAGAGAGAGCAATAAAGTTTATTTTCCCCATGTTATGAAACATAGGACTCTCTTTTCCACTCCTACCCTTGCCACAACCAAATGTGCAGTTCTTTAGGCCACAGCATCCACAGTGCTGTAAGTGAAATTACTGCAAAAGTACGTGTAATTTCCCAGGGCAGCTGGCATTCCTTGCTAATATCTACCATGTTTCAAACTCCTTCGGTGCAGTCAGATTTCCAGCACCACATTTTCAAAACACCTGGCTTGTGCAAACTGAGAGCAGTGAGCTTCCCCACAGCACAGCGAGGGCTCTGTTACTTCTGGTTCCTCAGCTTTGAGAAGTGTCTCTGCAGCCCGTGAAGCCAGTGCTGCAAGACCTTCGATCTAAACTCAAACGAGGAGCTCTAAGAAGTAGTGTGATGCAGTCTGAGAAGAGTTCAACAGCAGCTGCTGCGCTGCAAAGCATAATTCAAGCCCTCTTCAGACCCTTTAAAACCCAGGTTTTGTTCCCACTTGCTCTGTAAAAGCAAAGTGGCAACGGTTCGTTTCATTAATTCTGTAGGCAGAATGTAAAGTTAAAGCAGTGCATGTCCACTACCTGAAGTGCACGATGCGGGTGCAGAGCTGACGGGACCTGGTGGAGGCAGAAACCCACCTCTCCAGCCCCGTTCTTTACCTTTGGGAGGACGGGCGCTGCAGAGCCCGGCTCTGTGGGACGGCGGCTGCAGGAAGCGTCCCTCCACATTACATTGCTACACCCTCGTTTGAGGCGCTCTGTACAAAACGCGTGCGCTCAGTGCTGGTTGAGGGGCTTTACGAGGAGCTCCCGCAAAGCTCCAAAGCGGCGCGGCGCTGAGGGGAGCCGGGCGCGAGGCGCCACGGGGAGGGAGCGCGCGGGAACGGCCGTGGGCGGGAAGGGCCGTGGGGCGCTGAGGGCAGCTCCGCGCTGCCGGGACTGGGGCACGGGGCGCCGCGGCTGCAGGGCCGGCCTCGGTACTTCGGGAACCGGCAGCTCTCAGGGCAGGTCCGCCCGCACGTGTGTCACTGCTAACAGCTCTTGGTCTGACCTTCCTTGGAAACTACAGTGACAGACACACCGCAGTCTTGCTAGAAATCTACTCTAGATCATCACGGTTTTTGCTGTTGCTAATCCTGGAGTATTTTGTGCGGTTGTTGTGTTTTTGTTTTGTTCTCTGCAGAACAGTGGCTGAAGACTGGCCACAGTGTTTCAGGTCCTTAGCTCTCTACCTGCTTTTCCCAGGTCTCCATCCGCTGTGGTACTTCATTCCTCACAGCCTTCCTGCAGCCCAGCTGCAGCGCAGTCACTGCTGCTGGCACCGGGGTGCATGGTGCCCTGTCAGAACGAAGGCAGCCTGCCTGGTTTGCTAAGTCTTATTCATGACAAACTCAGGCTGGCTGTTACTCTCAGTTTCTTAGCACTTGAAATGTACCTGTTTGCTAGCCATGGTCAAAGGACTTCTCTTGGAATTAAGCTTAGCTGACATTTGAAAGATTCCGCTTTTCCTTCTCTCTTCAAAAGGAGGTAGTGTGTACTCGCCAACCTTTGCAATGCTTCAGCCATTTTCTTTTGTAGCCTAGAATGAATTGCATTGCGTTTTATTAATTTAATGTTTAATCATAGTACAACCTAACTTGCTTTTTATTCAGTTTAACCAGAGTTTTTCTGTTTCCTGCTAATCCTTCTGTTCTGCCCCATCTCACCCCAGAATGTGTACTCCAGCTGTGTTCTGGTATAAGGCAGCATGGCATCAGAAAACATGCAGCTAGGGATGGAAAACAGGACTGAGCTTTTACTCAGTTTTGAGGCACTGGCACACGCTGCCTGGAGAAGCTGTGGATGCCCTATCCCAGAAGGTGCTCAGGACCAGGCTGGATGGGGCCCTGGGCAGCCTGATCTGGTGGGATGCAACTGGCCCATGGCAGGGGTGTAAGAACTACATGATCTTTAGTGTCTCTTCAAATCCATGACGTTCTATGGTTCTCTGAAAAGCAGATTAGTGCAATGCTCTTAAATGCATATACAGGGGTGAACTAAATTGTCCTGGGAGTAGCCACTGGAGCTATATCATCAGTATAGTTCTGGTTTTACTGGTAGTGCAAAAAGGTAAGGGTTGTTGGCCTGGATTTCCTCTTGGAAGATGGTTTGTTTAGATAATTCCTGCATTTCTGTAGGAAAAAGGTGGGGAGTTTAATAGTTGCAATACATTATATGTTACCCGTTCTGTTTCATCTGAAGGGCAGATGATATATTGGCTAACTTTTTTTGGCATAAACTAAATGATAAACACGCAACTCTGTGACCCATGGAAGTATTAGAGTTCAGGTTGCCTCAAGTGTCTTCCTTCCAATTTTTAAATGCTGTATATGAAGCAGTAGAAAAGCTGTGGATTTTTTTTTTTTGTCAGACTGTGTCTATTAACCAGCTGAGTGTTGATGTAACGCTGCCAGCAGGCATGCTTGATAGCCTTCATATTTATATGCTGACCTGCTTCTTCAGTAATACAGCAATAATTCAGTAACACAGTTTAGTTCCTGGCAAGCACTGAAAGTTAAATCATTGATGCAGCAAGAAAATCTCCCCTAATAATATACTTATATTAGGTTTTACTGAACTGCTTTTAACCCTTCTTCAGTTTGCAGTTAGTGAGTGTTATAACTTACTTTTCAGTCACATACAAGATGGTTCTTCCAAAGCCAATTCTACTGCAGCAATGTAGTCTTCTTGCCTCATCTTGTTCATCAGTTACAGTTGACTAAGCACAGTAACTTGGATTCAGGAAATACAGCCACATTGAACATCAAAAAAGTGGTTAGAGCTTCCATTGAGAAAGATCTGTGTTTGAAAACAGGTTAGGTATGAAAATGCACAGCAGCTGTCTTCTAACTCAAACTTCATGTGAAAAAGCAATAAATTTATAGCAATGCTTACAGCCTTTTGTTTGCTGATAGACTAGGGATAAATTTCCATAAAGGAAGCAGTAAATGTGATGAACAGTGATTTGCATGTGCTTAAAGAAAGGGAACTACTTAATTTTCTTTGTCTTTTGACAGATAAACAAATTCCTGGCACACTCCTTGTGATTTCTGTATCATTAATTTATTCGAACTTAAGCTCACAAACAATAGAAACATTGTGACAAGCTGAAGAAGGCCAAAACCAGATCTGAGTTTCCCAAGGCTGTTTGGTCTCCATAAACGTTCAGCAACCACCAAGCAATGTCAATGGATGCCATTTTTTCAGCATGGAGGAATTTAATTCCACCCCTGTGCTAAAAAACACACTTCCACATCAGAGCCATTGTGTCAGACTGCCCCTCCGCTGCCATCTGGCAACAAAATGGCATGGAATATGGGAGGGAAGGTTCAGCCTCTACCACCATCACAACAACCACCTCTGATGTCATGAGCCAACGTAATAAAACAGGAGGCATTCCTTTCAGAGCAGCCCTCATAGAAATGGGTTTAAATCATAGAACTGAGAAGGATCAGGAGGAAGTCATGAACTAGTCACTCTTCTTGTTGTGCCTGCTCTGCAGCAGCCTCACCAGCTGTTGTTTGGGTCTAAACAGTTCAGTCAGACTGTATTTTTCCTGAAATACCAATTTATTTACTTTTTTAAATGAATGTCTTCCTTCACCATGCCCATGCGGAACTCAAGCACTTGCAGATAGGCAGACCTGTTTCTGTCATACCTAAATTGAATAGCATATTAGCAAAACCAAATAAACTACTTTCAGCTTACTAATTGTTAACAAGTGTGTTTTTTCAACATTGTGGTAAAATATGTATTGAGTTCCAGAACTTCAGGTTTGCCTCATGCTTTCCTCTAAAGGGCGATGAAGGAAAGGCAGTTCCAAAGAATGGCTGGCTAAAACACACTAGAGGAGAGCCATCAGTACTTTGGAAACTAGTTTTGATTTTCCTTGAAGAGGTCAACACTACATAAACACAGTAGATTAACTATAAAACAATGCATGCTAAACATAAGCAGAAAAATAAATCCTGCAAACAAAGCCCCACACAAGACTTAATTTTATGCAGTGCAGCAGATGTCATGGCCTAATTTTAGGTAAAGCCACTGCCGTAAACAATAAATTGAGCAGACATTTTTGCAAACAGAATTTGTGACCTGTTTCTCCTCTACAGTCCTCGTTTTGGGGAGAGGTCCCTCATGGTACCATTGGAAAAAACTTTCAGAGCTAAAGATTTTGTGTGCTTTATGTTGCTACATCTAGAATGTCAACCATCCCAAGTCAAAAAATAAGAATAATAACTAAAAGACAAGGAACTTCAGTGTTACGCAGTATTAAATGACTGGTCTTGTCCCTCCTGTTGTTAACCTGTCTCTTGCTTCATAGCAAAACAATGTACTTTGTTGCATGGACATATCTTACATCCTTGACAAGTCACAGAACTCCTTCCTTACAGCACTGAAGAGAGGCTTGAGGTGCCTCATATAACGATTTTTTAATTTTGATTAAGTCCTAAATTACTTTGTCCTCTGATACTTTGCACTGAAGGTCTAATTTTCAGAACAGATACGAGCTTTTACTTCCATGTTCTCCACAGCCCATACAAAAACTTACCATATAAGCACCTCCAGTGTGCAGGTTAAGGCCAAAAGCCATCTTCATTTCTACAGGAAACAAGTCTGCTCTGAAACGTCATAGTTCTCTATATTGTCTGTCCTGTCCCCTAGCGACAGTCAGTTCCTTACAGCTAGCTGTGTAGCAAAAGTGACACCTGACCAACAGCAGCCTGAGAATGCATAGCAGAAAGACAGTTTGCTCTCTAGTGAAGATAAAATTGAAAGTGCTTAGAACTTGTTTGACTCAAGCTTCCTCTGTACATGATATGCCATATCAAGAAAAACAGCTTGAATGCTAGTAAACCTTTAAGTTGGATCAACAAACTCACCAGCTGTGACTGGAAGAAGTAACTGGAAGCGTTACCTATTGTATTTTAAAATGCAGATTGAGGATGCTGTATAGATTATATTCCGCACGTAATGAAGGACATGAAACAGCTTTTCAGGGAAGTATGAGAAACATTGTACCTTTTCCCACCCTCACTACAGTAAGAACAGCAAGAACCTTGAAGAAGGCACGTGGAGCAAGCATTGTTCATTGACATGCTGTTGACAGGTCGTACTAGCAGTTCTGCTGAAGCATGTAGCTGATTGGAGCAAGCTCAGGTCTCTGCTTTGCTTGTTCATTCTGGTCAGATCTAGGCCTACTCGAAAGTTTGTTTCTATATGTGAACTTCAGCTTCCATTCCCTACAGGTGGTTTGTACAAATTACCTTTCTCCTGCAGTGGCTGGTTTCTCTAAAACCAAGGCTATCAGTGGAGCTTTGTGTGCTATAACACTGCAGTGCCCTAAGGCATGATTAAGCCATTTGTTTACATATAAACATGTGGCACACTCCACCTGTACCAAGTGTTTGTTTTTGCATAGTTAGCAGATAACAGGGCTGTAAATGTTATTGCTAAATATTATAAACACTGATATACGTCTTTTTCCCCCCAGAATTGTGTTTTGGGCCTGATTCTCATCTTGATTTTAGCAATTTTGGGTGGATAGAACAGAAACCTGTGACTCACGTATGCATGAAGTTAGGATAAAGCTCTGGTTTTCTTTTCAGTAGCATCTGTGCTATTTGTATTGTGTGGTTTGTGGTTGGTTTTTTTAAATTAAACTCAATATAAACAATTTATTATTACATCATTTTTCAGCCAGATGTAACCATTTATGTTTCAAATAATGTATTTATTTCTACAGTGCCTTATTATATATCCATACTGCATAATGAACACGACATATTTCTGAGTGTTACAGGAGTGCCTATTTCTGTTTCTCTCTATTCTGTATTGGGTTGTGTGTCTTCTTCTGAAAATGTGTCTCTATCTAAAGGGCCATTAACACAGATACTTTTTCCCCATTATTTTTCCTTCTGCAGATTCAGAATGTATCACTCAAGAGAGCAGCTATTGGTGTGTGGGTCCTTCACATTGTCTCAAGTTGCCATGTAATAATCCTCTGGAGATGTATTTCACTGAATTTTCCTGGTATGTAAAAGATGATATTACAAGATTAATTTCAGTACTGTCACATTCATAACATTAATTTTTTTTTTCATTTACATAATTTCTTAAGGTGCAAAGTGAAATGAGTCATAGAGCAGAAGCTCTTCTTTTCAAAGGAAACCTGAAAATCGTAGGGGAAATTTTGGCACTAATAACTCAGAAAAAAAACCATGCTGTTTTAACATAAATTGAATTATTTGCTCTGAATGCACCTATGAAGATTTGAATTTGAATGAGAAAAAAATCATGTGCAAATGGGAAAGGCAAGATTATGAGACATTTTTGGATCTGACTTCTACCTTAAATTCCATAAGAATCTATTGACTTTCCTCTCTTTCCTGAGTGGCTTTCAAATTTTGTTTCCAGTTTAGCTGCAAAAACTAATAGCAGTATTGCAGCTGCAGTGGTGGGCAAGCATTTGCTCTTGTGTTTATATTTCTGGACACCAAGAAGCCTCTTTTCTTGCATGTTTCCTTTTCATTAACACTACATATGGGGAAGGGATATTGTGCTTATTTATGCACTGTTATGAATGGAACGTCAGCGACTTTAAGACATGAAATATGTTCAATTCAAATATATCTTCTGAAGAATCTATTTCAAGATAGGAAAAAAAAGTAAACACAGCAAATATAGACTTCATAATTGTTTTAAGTTTTTCAATAAGTAGTAAACTGATAAAAAGAATCTAAGTAGAATTGTTTCAGAAAACAGATTTATAAGATTTATAAAAGATTCTCATGATGAAAATCTTGCATAACCAGGAGTACTGTTTGTTTCTGCATGCTTCACTAATTTCCAACATTATATGATGATTAATATGCATGATCTTATCTTTCTGAGCTCTGTTTCTTAGGTTTCACATGTTCGTAGTGGTATAAAAATTATTTGCATGTATAGAGTCTTCTCATTACTTAAGAGATCTTCGAAAGTACTACAGATTGGGGGTAACAAAAGCAATGCAGTCACTAACTATATGCCACAGGCACTGGGGCATTTAGAACGTAGTTAGGATTGAAGCACCAAGTCAGCCAGTGCAAAGCCTCTTTATAAATCTGCGTAATCAACACGGAGGGTGCACCTGCTTACCACTGCTAATCAAAAGTAACTGCAGAACGATTGGGGTTATTCAAACTCTGTTCCATTGTAAGACTGCTTTCTAATAAAATATTGACTGACTGGGCCTGCTGAGCATAAAAATCTGTAGAGTGAGATTAAAATAAATATATATACATGCATATAAAAATTAGAAGGCTGTAATTTAAAGAGCCACCACAATTTGGTGCAAGCGTACCTGGTCAGTGGAAATATGTGTTGACTCTTTTTTGCATGAAAGTTAAGGAGGGATTACTATGTCTTTGGGGGGCTGCACCAAGAAGGTAATTACATGCTGTAGGTTGCAGTCATGTGGATGAGAGTCTAAGGCAAAGCCAGATGATGATGCATCTACAAATACCTTTGACTGCAGCATATGGAACTGCACGGCGTTACAATTTTTAATTGAGCACATAATAACCCATAGTAACAGTAAACCAAAACTGTATTTAGGCATAGGGCTATGTCCTATGCCCTTGTTGTCCTGTCTATTAGCAGTGTTCAAAGGTAAGAATAAAGCTGACAAAGCATCAATGTTTTACAGCCACCTGAAGTAATTACATAATTGCTGTACGAAATTAATTGTTTCCACTAAAGCTGTACCAAGCAAATGGACTTCTGTGGATGCATTTACCTTAACCGAGCTGTTCTGCCAAGTTCAGGCCCATCTTCTGTTTCAGCCCCCTTCAATACAAGCCAGACCGGCACGTCTAGAGAAGGAAAAATATAATTTTTTAAGATATTCATGAAAAACTATCCATTTCTGTGAAAAGCTATGCATTTCTCTTCCAACACAGTCTTCCACTTGCCCCACAAAGTACTGCTCCTAGCACTAAATCCTCCAACTTGTTATAGGAATGTGTGAAGTACTGAGAGAAGCCAGGGTAAAAGACACAAAACCTTGTTTTCTGTTATTTGTTTGTTTGTTTGTTTTTCCCTACCAGGAAAATACTGAAGTAGCATGCACAACTTAGAGACAGTATAGTGCTGCTTACCTCGTAACTCTCAAATAACTTCAGAAGTATTTATAAAGGTTATCACTTGCTTAACTGCTTTACCCAATGTTATTCAAAACCAGCCCATAGACCTCTGTAGAATTCATTGCATGTAGTAGTACACAGACCTTCACATTTTGTACATACAATTGTCCAATGAAATATAACATTAAAACTTCCTATAAATGTGAGGTGAAAAATGCCCCTTCCAACAGTGATCTGCAAACCCAAACTAATTAAAAGATGAATAATCTCAATAACTATACTGTAAATTGTAGTAATGTTGATGACACAGATAAAAATAACGACTCCCCCGCCTCTACCAAACACACATGCATCTGAAGAGCTCTACAAGTCATGCAGAAACCACTGCAACATTTAATGTTCAGTACCTAAGGAGGTAGCTAATAGCTCTGCTGTGATCCTCATGTCTGATTTGTGTGTCCCACATAAAATGGAAACTTGGAAAATTCACAGACATTTTGCTTGCTCATCAATTCATATCCCAGGGTTTACATCAATCTTGTGACTGTTATGTTTGTTGGTATTTCTCCCCTTAGCTGTTATTGTGGGTAACAGGCCATTCCAGCCATCATCTGCCCCAGATGGCAACAAGGACATAAAGGATTAATCTGACTGCAACTGACACCTTCTGTTTCACTCATATTACAGGGAATTTTTGTGCTTCTATCACATATTTTCTTGGTTTTTTTTTTTTAAGTAGGTCCAGCCTATGCTATCCACAGCCTGCTTGACTGCTTCATTTTCATATTATCAGTTATCATCAACAGGTTTTTCTAGAGCTATGACCTTATTTTTTTCCCCTGCTGCTCAAGGTTAGGAATGTTAAATACAATTTGTTGGAGGAAAAATGTCCTGATTGAGAATATTCTGTAGGCTTTCAAACTTAAGGGCTGCCTTACAACTTGCCAGGGGATAAAAGCACATGCCTCTTTGCATGTTTATTTGCGTAAATAAAATCCCCAAACATATAATTTTTCAATAATTGCTTTAAATAGCAAACATTCTGTACAAAAAATAGAAACGTCATAGAGCAAGCAAACCTGCAGGTGCCCTGCACTGTCACTGACCCTTGCTTATAGGGAGAAGGTTTTAGGTGGTCATGCTGTTTGGCTGCATCTATTTTATATCAAAAAGATACTTAAGGATACACATGGTATACCAGGAAAACAATGACTTATCTGCATGCTTGCTTATCTTACCACATATTTACTTACAGTGCATGGAGACAGAATTAGGTAAATCCAGATTTGGGGAGTTTCTCTCTCCATAATTAGCCAGAGTTAGCTCATTTTTATTACATCCAAGTAGACCATGAGAAGGTTTTGTGGTCCTGGAAAAAAGTACAGGCTTTGTAAATTTTGCGTTTTTCATTGGAACGTATGTGGGATCAATTAAACTTGATGAAACAGTCAAATAATTGAAAGAAATATCACCTGTTTAGTAATGAGGTCATATGTGAGATAACATGTGTTATCAGTATAGTTTCAGTACTATATAGAATCATAGAATCATAGAATTAGCTAGGTTGGAAAAGACCTACAAGATCATCCAGTCCAACCATCCACCTACCACCAATAACCCCACTAAACCATGGCTCTCAACGCTAGATCTAAATGTTTCTTCTTATATAATATTTATATATAGTCTCATTACACACATCCTTCACAGTTCTGGTTCTGTCCCTGTCTACCAGGGAGCTATGAAAGCAGACAGCTTGCAGTGCAGTGTGAAGTACTTTTTCACAGGAACATTTATATAGGTATGCTAGTCTAGTCCCATCAGAGATCCAAGGATTTTAGTTGTGGCAAGCCTAAGGTAGGGAAAGCTTTCAGAATACTCTCATTTTCAGCTGAAGCCATGCTGTCCTCAACAAAGCAATAGGCAGGGAGTACAAGTAAACATCAAGCCCCACATCCTTTCTCCTTCTCCTCTTCCTTGCAAGAATTGTGCCAGACTTTTTTTTGTCTTGGTTTTTTTCCTGAGAGAAAGTAAAGCCTGTAACTTGAGATCTGCCCACTTGTAGTGATACAGGAAAATGCACATATACCCCGTGGACAAATAATGGTTTGAGTCTAGTTAGGTGACGGCACTATTAACATTAAATAGCCAGGTTCCCAGTTGTCATGGAAAAAAAGACAGCATTTCACTTTCTTTGAACTTCTTGCATTCTTAGCATTCTTGCCATAAATCATTTAATAGCTGCCCTATTCATAGGAAAATGTGTAGCTGAAGCTAAATTTTTTTTTTCCCTCCACTTTTTCATTGGAGGGAAACATAATAAATTAATCTGATTTGCATGAAAGTTTGCATACACAAAGCTCTTGGCATGAAATTGCAAACAATAGGCTGTTTGTGTCAGAACACATTGTTCAAGCAGCGTAAAAAATAGCTACTGAGATGTAAGGCACATCAGTGTTACCCCCCTGCTCTGTAGTACCAGTACTGTGCCACAACAGATCCACACCTCCAAAGGCAACAAAGAAATAAACTCAGTAGCTTTGTGTCTCTCCTTGTGCTGGAGTCTAAATAATGTCCATAGTTTTGTGGTACATCCTAACAAGAGGACAATTCTGATTCCTACATGAAGCTGCATGCAGACCAATAAAAACCCTTCCCTGATGACATAAATATTGTTCCTCCCCTTCAGTGTGCTGCCTGGAAACATACATCAGTTCACTTAAGATCATAATTAGCTACTATACATGTAATAGTGCCATGAAACTGTTGGCATTACAGTGTGGAGCAGATGGTCCTGCATCTGTTGGCATGCAGGAGTAAAAGTGTATTATTAGTCCAGCTGGACATCCTGTTGTTATAAATTACCTAGGCACAGTATTAAACAAGGGGATAAACTCTCCTGACATGGCATGTAATGACTGCAGAGCTTCTGAGTGCTCTTTGTGGAAACTATCAGCACACCAAAGGTTAGCTCTGTGGACCTTTTGGAATTACATATGTAGAGCCTGACGATAACATCTGCATAGTACCTGCTCCCCTCACTTATCTTCTGGAATCTGTCAGAGGAACAGAAACAAGAAGAACAAATTCTGTGGAGAACTGATAACTAGGAGGCAAGAAAAGCAATTTTTGGCTGGAAAGGATTAAATGGAAGCAGTAGTAACAGTTTAGGGCAGTTAACTAACTTAAGCATGCCTAACAGTTGAAGGATATTGCTGAGAAGCTTTGTCATGTGTTGTGTATTCCATAGTGAAAGCACATTAAAAAACAAATAAATGATAACAACAAAAAAACAACATTAAGAGCAGAAAGCTTCTGTCATCCGAGGATAAGGCTGCTCCCTTCCAGTTGTCATGGAGACGTTTAACAGGAATGAAGACCCATTTGCAATATTAACAAACTGCAGCAGATCTCCAGAGATCAAGTCCAACTCCCCTGCTAAAGCAGGTTCCCTACAATAGGTTGCACAGAGAAGTGTCCAGGAGGGTCTTGAATATCTCCAGAGAAGGAGACTCCACAGCCTCTCTGGGCAGCCTGTTCCAGTGCTCTGTCACTCACCCTCCAATGTGCTCATCTTAAAAATCTGCTCAGGCTTACACTGTTCAGCTGTGCTGTTGGTTGTGCCAGTGATGATAACAGGTTAAAAAAAATGGGGATTTATTGTATTTTAAAAAGGGGTAAAAGAACAGAACAACTCTGCTTTGATTTTAGTGCTAATTTAGATGAAAACAGTTGGATGGCTTGCTTGATTTGGGGCCATATTAAGAATATTAGGTTCCTAACATCAGTCTGGAGACATAAAATAGTAAACTGAAAAGTGGATGGCTCTAAAAGTGCTGGAGGAAGAACAGAACAAGGAGGAGTAAAAAGAAAAGTTGAAATTTAAATCTTAATAATATAAAATGATTATGAAAATGCTCTGGTATAAATACCCACATCCTACAAATGCTTTAATATACAGAGAGGCCTATTAAGATCCTTGATCTCTCCATTCTTTTAGTTACTGCCAATACAAATAGAAAATGAAGTTTCCAATTTCCATGTACCAATTACAACTCAATTTCGATAAAGACTTAGGAGGCAACACGTTCAATTTTTGCTCATATGAAATTCATCTCTGACAAAAGTCTGTTTCTAACTCTGCACAGAGAAAAATTTCAGTGAGTATGGAAGCATTACAGAGTGGTATCTGTGTGTCCTTGTAAAAGAAAAATCAGAGAAAACAATCCAGCAGTTAATGCCAAATCCATCAAATCCAGGTATGCGCAGTTGCCCTCTGTAACCGAAGAGCATCGAGAGAGGTTCTGATGTCCTCACGCTGGTGTGCTTTGCAGGGTGACGTGCATCAGATAGTACGGGGTTCAAACTGACAAGCAGCTGAGTTCTCCAGTTTCAGTTTAAATAGAGATGAATTGACATCCTTGGTATTTTGTGAGACTGCTCCATGAGAGAAGATTATTTCAGGAATTTTTGTCAAAGGAACAATACATAGCTTTTTACCAACTAACTTATATAGGAAATGAGTAGCATGCAGGTTAGAAATGAGGATTAACTACTTCTAGAGTTTGCATGAGTGTCTTGCTTCTCAAACAGCACCAGATGACCGCTGACGGAATTTATGCAGGAAGGACACTCAGAACTGATTGCATACTCTACTGCAAAGAATTTGGAGAGGCATGTTCTAGGATTTAAAAAGAATCAAGACAAGTTGAGGAGTAAAGTATAATTCATATGCAATTTAGTAAAGACAAAATACACAAAAATTGTTTCTGGAGAGGTGGTCTGACCATTAATTTGCACAGCATATCAGAAGACTGCGTATTGTGCAAGTCCACTCAAGAAGGATTCTTTGTGTAGATGGAAGTCCTTAAAATTAGGTTTACAACATAAATAAGAAAAACTGAGGTGTCTTTCTGTCCAGGTACTCACAGCCATGGAGGTTTCTAGCACATGACAAGTACCAGCTGTGATAGAGTTAACAGCAGTACCTCCACGACTACAGCAGCACAGATTCTTGCAGTTGTCAACACTTAAAGCTCAGAAAGATAAAGGTTACTAATGGCAAACTGCATACTCTTGTTCAGACTTCACAGATCTTAAAGTATGGAGACTTTGGCAAAAGAATAACATAGCTCTAGGTCAGCTCTCCTCAAGTTCAACTGGAAGGAGTTGTAAGAATTGCTGTAAAGTGCTATAAGCTGTCAGTGTCATGAATTGGCAGTGCTACTGGGAAGAAGTTTATTATTTTACTCACCTGCGAACATTTTCACATGAAACAACAAAGAAACTATTGACTAGTATCCCATCATGAGAAAAAAGTTAGAGCATTATAATTCAGAATACATTTGGCAAAGTGCCTGTTGCTGTTTGCCAGGGAGGTAAATTCTGGCAGCACTTTAATTTTATTTTCGTTTACAGATACCTGTGCTACACCTCTTGGCGTCATCTTGGAACAAGGAGTAGCATTTAATCTCTCATTGGTTATCAATACTGGAATGCCAGGCTGGTCAGAGTTCTACAGTTAAATACAAATTTTAAGGCTCACTGAGATAGAGATTATCTTAAGTTGGTCTCGCTTTACTTCTTTTCCATTTATAAGAACACTGCAATACTACATCTTTGGTAAGACAGGAATGAATGAAACCTAAGGTATTTACATATTATTTTGTACATATTTTGCACAGCATTGTGCCATTTCTTTTTCTAATAATTTTAGTAGATAATCAAAGAACTAAGAAGCTCTACTGTAATTGGAAAACTAGGTAAACAGTCACCAGACATATTTGTCCTGCTAATTGTTTACCAAGCACTGAAAGAGTGTTCCTTCGTCTGTATTGTTCTAGATTTTTCATGTGTGCTTTAGAAGGCTCCTATTATTTACAGAAAGCAACTGTGGTTTGCGAGAGCTATTCCAATTTTTTCCCCTTCCATAGAATGGCTTTGTAGGGCAGTGTGAACTAGCTTTCACTTGCTTCTGATGAAGGAAGGTTCTGTCCACCAGCCCTGCTGTCAGGCACAAATATGATGCACCTGCCCATTAAATTCTCTCTTCAGAATCCCCCAAAACCAGATGCAGCATGAACTATTTAGGTTAATGTTAGCAATTATTAGTAGTATTTTTCTCGAGCCTGGTTCATTTTGACTGACACAAAGGAAGGAGTGAGTACTTAAGCATTTGTGTAGACACAGTTCTCAACATCTGGAATGCACTAACCACCTACATGAAGGGGTGATCAGTGGCAGAAAAATCATGTGCAGCCAGAAGAGTGTGTGCTAGCAGCTGCTTTGTGTTCATAACATGTGCAAACCATTACCATTAATAAAGTAGATGCCAGTACAGGATGATCTTTGACCATTTTGCCTAATCCAGCTGAAAGCTCCACAACAAACTCAGCATTTAAAACAATTATGAAGCACAGAGCAAATTGCCACCCAGATTAATTACATTTCCTGCATGTTGATGGTAACAAGAGATTTGGCTGATCTTATTGTTAACAGCTCTCCATTCCTCATCGCTATTGCAAACTTGCACTGATGTTGCTCCTCTACCTTCAGAAGCCTCTTCTCCTAAGCTATCTACAATTCTCTGATTATCTGATCAATGACCTGGTTTGGATTTGGCAAATAACTGAGTCTCTTATTTGCATTATCTTGTGGCTTCATTTCACTTAGATCTAGCAGACTGCCTTTTTTTTTTTTTTTAAAGTAAATGAATATTGTTGATCACATAATATTTCTTCTGCTACATACACTGAGTTATAGGTGGGGCTCTCCCTGGACTGCTGGACTCTAGGGTTTGCAGGTGACCCCACGACAAGGTGAACAACACTTTCTGTGGGAAACCTCGTTGCCTAGATTTCTGCTGTGAAGACCCAAAACTCTAACGTGATTTGGGCAGAACTCTATAAGGGAAAGATGGGAAGTTGAGAACTAATACTACAGCAAACTAGAGCTGAAGTGTTGCAGATTTTCCTGCTGCAAATGCAGGATGCAGAATCAGGAAACTGTGCAATAGGAATCCAGTGAAGGTGTTTTCTTCCATGGTTAGTGACAATGAAACTGCCCCAGTGATTCAGCAGCTAATCTTTGGTCTGCCTCAACTATATCTAGGAACCTATTTCTCATTACTCAAGGCACACTGTCTGCCACTGAAGGCTTCTAGTCTTTGCAGAAGTTTTGTTATGGCAGAGGGAGGAGAAGTAGTAACGTATCCTGAACTCTTCACGGCTGGCTGTGGTTTTGGTGAGATAGGAACAACCTTTAAAAGCTAACTTTACATTGACACCAGGAACAAGTAATTGAAGAGTCAAAGAACACAGTGCCTACATTGGTATGTGAAGATAGCTACATTTCAAAACAAAACACAATAAGAAAGTAACGATCAGCCGCTCAGGAATCATCACAGACCAAACTAATGAGAGTTGTTGAAGCCCAGGTTATATTTCCAAGCAGCACCAATCCGTAAATGTTTGTAATATAGCATGTAATAATACACGTTGGTAATATAGTATAGTTAAAAACAACAACAAAGACACTAAAGAAAAACAACAATAGAGATGCTTTTCATTCCAAACCCCATATAATTACCATACTGGCAAAATACATAAGAGCATTACCTTAGACATACAAGCACAATAGTTCTCTTGCAGGAGCTAGACTGATGAGCAGTAACTCCGGGAACCTATCAGTATGATTTATCAAAGCCAATTCTCCCTGAAAAAAAAATGCAAAAAATAAAGGTTAAGAAGAGTGCTTCTATTTTTTGTTACAAAGTTTTCTGCTTTAGGAATAATAGTTCATGTGTCCCGTGCAGGCGTTTTTCCACTTCTTCCTTGAACAACAGGTTCATCACCAGAGTTGGTGCGTGTCAAGCTAGCTGGAGGGTCACTGGAGAGCTAAGTAACCTCTGCACTTAGGGCCCCCAGTAGAAAAAATACCTCTGCCTGTGAAGAACCGGCATGTTAGAAGTACTTCCTCATTACCTATAGGCCAAAAGTGGTATTTGCTTAATAGTCTCTGGGAAGCAAAGAGGCACAAAGTCTTGTCCTCTTGGAAGCACAATTTTAAACACAACCCAAAGTGACAAAGGAGCTGCTTCCTACTGTCTGCTATTGCTCAGCAACATCATTCTCCTTGGTGCAACTTGCATTTTATTTTTCCCACACTTTTGCTCCATAAGTCTACAATGGAACATTTTCCATTTCAGCAGCAAAGAAATCAATTTCCTCTCCGTTTTCTGAACTGTGTACACTACAGGAGATACATTTTTGGGCAGTCTGTTGTATTTTTACTGGATCCCACACGTAACAGTGCTGACTCAATGCACTTCTCAGTTGTCACACGAGCAAGTCTCTGTGTAACAAATGCTGCTGGCTGCTGACTTGCAGGGCGTTCTAGGGCCCACCTACTGGGCTGGTACTGGTGGAAGGGCTGTAAAATGCAGAGGGTGGAGGCTACAGCTCCGGCCTCAGTACAGCCTGACTTCAGAAGAACTTACAGTCACGGCAGGACACTGCCAGAAGGTCATTTCATTTTTTTATCTAAGCAATGTCAGCAGTGGAGGTAGGTTTCAGCTTCCAAATGAGAACTCACCATATTGAGTGAGTTCAGTGAATAGTCATAACAACAAAACAATAAATGAGAATGTAGGAAAGATTGCAGTCGTACTTTGGCTAATTAGCATTGTGAAAATACAGTCTGGTTTCTGAACTTTTAAATGATTGGCACCACTTAGCTCCAATAAGGCAACTGTAAGGATTATTTTTCTTTTGTGATAGTATTTTGCATAATAGCAGCCAATTGTATTCCTCAGGCATGCAAATTTTGATTCTCTTGACATATACTATCTCACTCTCTGACCTTACTTGAATAAGTCAAACTATTAAGGAGGCTTTTAAAGATGTAAGAAGCATAGTACACACACATTCTTATATACAAATTCTTTATTAAAAATGCTTCTGGGGTGGCCTGTAACAAAACTATATCCATGTGTAGTTAAAAAAAAAAAAAATCAAGACAAAGCAGTAGCTATTACAGTGCATTTTTTCCATCATTCTGGAAGTCTGATCAGTGCACAGTTGTGTACAGTTAAATACCAGTAAAATGTGGTGCCTACACTTGTTGCAGGCTCTACAGCCTGAGACATTATTTTACATAAATATGAAACTTGATTCAATTATGGGTTTGAAAAAAACTTCATTTATTTGAAATCTTGTTTGTGGTTATGGTAGAATATAAAAAAATAAGAATTATTCCTAATATTTACACAGTGACAAAACAATTGCATGGACTTTGTTACAAAAAGAAAGAAAATACATAGTACAGAGATGTTTTCCACAGAATTTGACCCTGTACTTGGAATTTAAAACACAAAGATCAGATTGCACCAGCAGAAGACAACTCCATTATATTTTGTTATGCTTTCTTTCAGTTTCAAAATGAATGTTCTGCCTGTGATTATGCTATTCTGCTTCACAACCATGTTCCCCTTGGAGGTGAAGCAGCATCAGAATTGAGGCAATGTATGCTCTAGCATTAGAGAAATTTTAAAAGGGCATTCACTCTTCCCCTGCTGGTTACTCACTATGTAGTAGTTTTTTGCTATAGATCCTTCACTGTCTCAGAATAGCTTTGTCCAAATAAGAACTTACCAAGCATTTCTAGTCCAGACAGCCTGTATCAGCAAGAGAGGTAATTTACAGACATAGCCAAACGTATATTAGTGCTTTAAAAGCTCACAGCAAAATTAGTACCATGCCAGAAGGTTTCATCCCTAAGTAAACAGTAACCCCTCTCAAGGACATCCATAGGGGACCATGGATGGCAGCAGTACAAACACAGTCTCCAGCAGACCTCTTTGCTATTCTTGCTGTTACAGTCTCTTATTTTTATATGGAGCTGTCAAGTACGGAGTGCTTGTGACTTGAGTAAGGATAATGGCTAAAATGTTTGGGGCTGTCTGAAGGTAGGATGCGATGTAGGTCCCAGAGACAACAGACTAACACTAATTACCCACCCACAGGTCACTCTCTCTCATAAATAGCTATATTTTGATGTCTTAGGATCTCTTATTTAAACCTCTGTCCCCTCCCTGGAAAACAGAGTGTTATTTGTACTGATACTACTGTAAAAATGGGTGTTAAACTGGTTGAGCACTGAGTTGCTATAGCCAAGGTGAGCAGGCGGCATAGAATTGGACCACTCTCCCACACCATGACTGGGGACATTAGAGAGTGGAGAGTAGGAATTTAAGCCTACCATATTCTGTCCCATTTTGTCAATGGGTTCAGCATTAAGTCCCAATGGCACTGAGCGGCCCACTGAATTAGAGCCATTAACATATGCAGTCATACTGGAAATGAAATTACTAAGGCATGGACTACTGGAAGATGGTGGTGGAGATCCTTTATCAGGTGGATTGTCAGTCCCAGATGACGAGTTTTCCAAAAGATCCTGGTGCTCTATGGCTTTGGGGCTGCCAGTCAAGGCGCTGTCCTCGGATTTCTCAGGTGTAAGATGGGCAGAACTAGCCCCAATGTCAGACTTCCTTTTCCTCTTCCTGCGAAAGTTGCCATTGTCAAACATCTTTTCACAGTTTGGGTCCAGAGTCCAGTAATTCCCTTTTCCTGTCAAGGATGGACAAACACATATTTTTTTGTTTTAAAATATGCACGCAGTCAGCAAAGAACAGTTTTCTTTGACTTTTCAGTTTTATCTTCACAGAAGCAGAAAATTTGCATGAGCAAAAAATACATGTATTCTGCAACCACACAAAAGCAGAAGTCTGCTGAATTCTGAAAAAAAAAAAACAACAACAACAAAGTTTTCCCCCTGTGTCCTGTAGCCCTGACTCTATGCACAGCTAGAACTACAAGTAGAGCCACTAGGAGGACTTGTTTGTTTTGCTTTTTGTTTTTCTTGGTGGGGGAATGAGGTTTTCACTGTATAACTGGTCCTCTAAATTTACAGCAATGAGTAATCAAATCCCATAATGGGTTGCTCCTTCAGATTCAGTGGGGTAGGATAGTTACCAGTGAAATAGAACCAGATTTTTGTCTCTTTCTGGCAACATAATTGAATAGTTTTCAGATGTTCCAAAAGGTTCTCAATAGTTATTGACAGAAAAAAAAAAGAAAAAAAAAGAAAAAAAAAAAGGAACAATCTGATGACATTTCAGCCAGTGGGTTGGAAACAACCAAAGTGCAATTCCAAATAAAACACTACTTGAAACAGAACAAAAGCAGCCTGCTCTCCTCATGATAATTACAGTTGACTCCCTAAAGCCAGTGGACTTCTCCGACTAGTCTGAATTTTCTTTATCCTCTTTCCATTAATCCTCAGTTAAGTTTGGTATAAGTCATACGCATTACACCAAATAATTTCTGAATGTGACTTCCTCAGGCTGCTCCTGTGCTTGGTTCTGAGGAAGATTTAGAGCACTAAAGAATCTCTTTCTCTACAGAGATTTGACTCAGTCAAAACAATATTGATTCAGAACTCAGCTATGCATGCTTGCCTTCCAGTGCAGCCCTATGAAAAAAGAGAAGCCACTACGTGTATGTCCAGAATCTAGGCTATCATGTCTCTTCACAATGTATTTTACATTGTAAATTGTATTTAAGAAAAATAAATTCATTTTTAGATTAATCACATTTAAAAAGATGGGAGAAAGGTGGGAGGAACTATACCTGGATCATCTTCATCTCTAGGCACCTTCTTGAAACAATCGTTGAGAGACAGGTTGTGCCGAATTGAGTTCTGCCAGCCAGCTTTGCTTTTGTTGTAAAATGGGAAGTTGTCAGCCACATACTGGTAGATCTGACTGAGAGTCAACCTCTTTTCTGGTGCTCCATGGATAGCCATGGCAATAAGTGCAGAGTAGGAGTAAGGTGGTCTAACCAACTTCATAAGCTCTTCTTGGGATGGAAGAGGAAGCCAGCCAAGATCAGTTCCTCCCAAGCCGTGCATGTTAGGCAATAGTTGCCTTTGCATCCCATAAGATTGAGGAATGAAGGGACTGGCATTGGATCCTGGGAGATATGGTGGTGGAGTAATGGAAGGTCCATTTAGCCAGAGGTAAGGATTGGGTGTGCTGTTGTAGTCCGTTGTCTCGAAGGTGCTCGGTCGCTGTGGACTAGGAATATTCTGCGGATGGAAGAAGTTCTCATAGTAGATATTCATTTCTGGAGGTTCTTGACCAAGATTTGGAAACTGCGGGCTGCAGCGTGGTGGAGAGTGTGTTTGTGGATCAAAGGAGCTCATGCTCTAACACAGGCAGCTGATAAGTTATGACACACCCGTGCTAGTGCTTTCCTGAGACAGGTGCATCACCTGTGCCCTTCCCTACTTACTTATGCACCTGTAAGTGTTTTGGCTTGGACTGCAGGCTCCGCCCCATGGCCCTGAGTGGCTGCAGATTAGGATGATATCCCTTTTGGAATGCTGGCAGTCCCAGCCAGTCATTGATGTCACATCAACCAAACGTGAATGTTACAACTGTTTATCTTCTTAAATGAATGAAGGAATTTTCCACTAATGTGATGCAAATAAAGAAAGCCTAAGGTGCCTTGAAGTTAAAACCCCCCAACTCAGAGATGTCCACCTCTTTCTACCTTTTACAATGAAGATACAGTATGCAGTTTTTGTTTCTTTTTAAATAAAAGCAGTTTTGTTTTCCTGCTGGTAGCACTTCAGAATGCACAAGCCATTGTCATTTGTCAATGAAACAGTAGACATACTTTAAAATTAAAAAAAAGAAAAGAAAAGGTCAGACCTCCTTTTCCTTCTGTAACTTTAATTGCAACTTCCTTGTACTTCCCCCTAGGCAATCACAGTACTAGAGGCAAATTCTGCAACTGGGTATTCACGTGAGTAATCTTATTGATGTAAATGGATTAATCTTATGAGAAAAAAAAAACAATCAAGCTTAATAATCAAACCTTTCATTAGAGCTTAAATAGGTGAACTGAAATGGGAAATCTTTTTTTTTTTTTTTTTGCTGCTTCCTCTTTGCTGCAGGACTGGTACAAAGAAGTCACAAAACCACTGAGCAGAATTTCCAAGCAGGAAAGATACAATGTTCAGCTCGCTTTTCTCAGCTAAATTCCAACTTCATTTGTAGCTATGTAGACAAAAGTGGGCCCAAAAAGTAAGTAGTAAGTAATGAGCAAAAACCTCCAGCCCTTTTATGACTTGGAAAAATACTTACTGCCTTGCATGGCACCCAGCACTTACAAATCAGAAAAAGCAGAGCTGCAGCCTCATCAACATCTGCCTCAGAATGAGGGCAGCTCTTAGACTGTACAACTGCACCGAATGCTCCACTGTAGTTAGAAGCATACCTGCTGCTCTCTTCAGAGAACAGAAGTGGTATTTGTATTTTTTTTTCTGAATCTGAATGTACATACGAATATTTGGAACTTGACTCAGCCTCAATAACCTGTGCAATTAAAGAAAGTCCTCATATGGCAAGAAAGTCTGTAAGATAGTTCTAGTCCCATAGTTTCTACAGAAACATGAGCTTTGATCTGCAGATTTGAATCCCTGGCTGAACCAAAGACTTTTTTTCTTTGTCACACATTCATCATTTCATTTAATCTTTTGTGCTGCAGCACAAGATTCCACCAAGATTCCCCGCTCCCCATGACACTAGTGGGGAGTGTCATGAACAGTGTCATGTTCATATTGTTACTTTGAAAAGTATGAAATACAACTGAAATATTTTGTACAGGGTGACAGAGCCAATTTTGATGCTCAGAAATGTCTCTACAGCTGTTACTTAACTAATACACACAATGCACATGAAATCATATGCACTACGAGTATGAATGAACAAATTGATATTAGTTTGTGAATGCTAAGTAGGGTATTCAGATACACATTAAATAGACAAAAGCTTAGTGCAACGTAGTGGGGATGGTTTATTTTCTATGTGGCAACCACTGAACAAAAAGTGTGGCTAGGACAAAAAAGAAATAATGACTCATTTTTCAGGAAATATCAGTGCAAGTACCTCTTTTCTCAAAGCTATGTGAAACCACTTTTCTCTCTGTAAGAATCTCAGTTACACACATGTGAAAGGCTGAGCAACACTGCATACAGCTTCATAATTAACTTACTAATATATAGGCATCTTTTAAAATTTTATCTGTAGTCCTGCAAATGCTGTTATTATAAATATTGCTACTTTAAAAAAAAAAAAAAGAAAAACCACTGAGTATTTACAGAGGAGTCAGTGGAACAGCATTTAAAGAAAACCTCAAATGAGCAAAAGCAGGAGACAGTTTTACAGTGAGCTAAGACCCAGAAGCTAGCATGAAAGAAAACGTAATAAAATGTCTTCTGAAGAAATTATTTTTTTGCCACCACACCTTCTAAAAGAGGAAAAAGGAAATTTAAAGGAAAAGGAAAAAGAAAGAAAATCCCTAATTTGTTATTGCTTAGGGTTTGTTTATATCATGAAGTAAAAATTCAGCTTACTCTAACATGGATTTTGATGCACGTCATCCAAATTCTTATTATCCAAGATGTTCTGCATGCGTTACTTACAGTTAAAATACATTGAACTGGGAGCTGGGTGAATACTTCGAAAATATGACAGGCTTAACAAAACAAAAAATACCACTTTTGCAACCAGAGACAGAAGAAGACTGTAAAACTTGCTCTGCAAATTAATCGTTACAACGTTTTGATGCTGTGCATTTTAGCAAGGTCAGCCCTTAACTGTGCTCTGCCAATGCCTGAGAACGCACTACTACCAGACCTACTTTGATGTGATATTTGAGCAAAGTACAGCACAGAACTAAGTAAAGCAAGCTCTGAGGTGAAGAATGGCAAGTACTGCTTTTAGAGCAATGAAACACAAAGACAGTTGTAAGGTTCTGCCTATCTAGCTCTGGAAGTGCAAAGGTCTGATCCCTCCCCGGCAAGTGCATGCCGGCACAGCTTCTAGCACAGATGTGATTTGATCAGCAACATTTTTCTTCCAACTGGCTGTGCTACCCAGAAAGAAATATAAACAACACCTGTAAAAATGGTACTTTGTCAGTACTATGGGCACACCTTACTGCCTGAGAATCACTGCAGTATAGCACTTCAGGTGCAGATGTTCATATGCAGGCAAAAGGCAGCATGGCGAGAGTAAACTTTGTTCAAGCTGCGACTGCTCCGAGCAGGGCTTGTAGAAGTGGAGTTAACTGAGCATAGCCAGGAGCACTGCCCTGGGGTCCTCACCACTGGGACAGCTGTTCTTGGCAGAGCTAGAACAGGGAGGCAGCAATTTCAGAAGTAAGAAAGGAGAATGAAATAGTGAAGTTTCCATGTAATGAAAGTGGGAACAGGTAATATGCTGGCATAGGTACTTCAACAGAACGTGATTAGGGCTGAAAAACTCTAAAAAGAGAACAGAAGTTGATGCTGGAGTTGTAATTTAGTGATCATTACTTCCAAAGACCACAATGCATTGGATTTGGTGAGGTCTCTGTAGGCAGGATACATCACATTTTTAATATTTTATTTAGTAACTTTTTACTACACTACAGTACTGTACAGCCCAGCGTGCACATGACTATCAATCATCACTCCTGATCAAACAGATTGTTCTCAAATCTTGTGTTAAACAAAGATTCTCTCCTCTAGATTTCTCCAAAATGCAAGACTGAGGCCAAGCCTCTGCAGAACAGTCCTTCTCCATAGGTTTTTAAGTCAGCTCCTACATACCCATTCTAACTGCCCAAATAGGTTAAAAATTTTGTAGTGACTTTGTCCTGGCAAAATTTGTAACATACTGTGTACCACTTCTTCCTCCTGTAGCCAGTACAGCGCAATCTGTGACCTGTGCTTAGCTAATTTTCCAAAAATTGTTTACACGTGGTCCAAATCAAAGTACGTACTGCCAGATAATCCACCAGTGCACAGCTGTGTTTTTAATTAATATGAAACTTTAGGCTGTACTGTTAACATTGTGTATAACCCCAATCCTGGTGTGGTATCACATCTTAGTGAAGAGAAGTTCATGTAAACTATTCGTGTGGTCACAAAGAAGGGGAAAAACTCGATTTAAAAAAAAACAGGGTACATCTCCAACTCATTAAACCAAGCAATGCAACCTGTTTCAAACAATTCACATATTGAATTCAGAAACAATTCAGTATCCATCAGTAAGACATTTTTATGTAAAGATAAGTTATCTGTATTCTTATTTGCCTCATGAAGGACTTGTAGAAGTTTTAATTTCTTATTCCAGTAATCACTGGCCCACTGTATGCGCAAAAGAAACCACACCATCAGGAGGAACAAATGCATCAAGCATAGGGAATGTAAAACAGGATTTCAAACCAAAGGAACTGAGCTTAATTTCTAGAAATACTGACTGAATATTAAATTAATGGAAAAGGTGTCATCGTTTAGATCAGTGCCATTAATGCAGCAATGCTAGAATGACCTTAAATTTTTAAAAACTTATAGAACAAATCCATTGTGAATTTTTCATGCAGCTTTATAACTGGAATTTTAGAAGACTATAAAACCTAAAGTGCTACTGGCTCTTTTCTGACCATGAGAACTATGATAATAAGAGTAGTCATAACTCCTGCTTCAACAAAGACCTTCCACCGTCTTGCCAAGATATAATATGGCACAGGGCATTAGGAGTCTCCTGATTAATGTATTACCCATTACAGGCAGTAGAGAGGAAGAAATGCACAGCCTCCATTCAGCTGCCTGTGGCTCCCTTACAATCTCGTGCATTTACATACACAGCTGTGAAGGAGAGATGCCTCAAGTTTAACCAGAGATGGACAGATTCTGCAACTAGGGTGTCTCCCAATTTTGGGAAAATACTACAAATAGATACCCCAGTCCATCAGATTTTGAAAACCTCACTGCTCCTACCAGCTTCCAAACAGCTGACACGCTCACCTGCTTTAGATTATCTGCTTTTTCTATGCCTACTATGTTTGTTTATACTAGAGGTAAATGGTTCTAAAATCCAGTGAGATGTATGAACATCAGCTGTGTTTACTGAGCAAATTAATCTGCACGCTTTTCGAAAAGCTTTCAGAGTTTAAGTTCCTGTGCACTTCAGTGAGATGCACAACAAAAGTATTACAAAGAAAAAAATAGTAGCATGTAATACTTCTGTCTGAGTCAGATTTCACCATCAGTTTCCTTGTGCAGATAAGTCAGCTTCCCCTCATTGAAAAGATGTTTTTGAACCAAGGGTTTTTTTGGGAAATATATAACTTCAGTTTTTTTAATGTTTTGTTCGCAGTGGTCTCTATGCCCTCTGGTACTTGCACAACACACACACACGGGAAAAAGTAATTAGCAACTAAAACTGCAAAGTGAATCAGAACAAGTGTAAGCGCAGTGAACTACTCTATGGACACACCCAGTTATAGTTAAACTTTGTTTTAATTTAACCAAGATTTAACTGCAGTAAACTAAGATCATCTAATTTGTGAATAGGATGGTTTACGGTGTTGTTAATCCTTGCACTCCCAGATGCTCCACTTTGGTTTTCTGGCAATATGGGTAGACACATCAGTAGTTTGTTCTGACATACGGGCACAGTATTGCAACCTATTACCTCCCCCTAGTGACAATTTTTGAGAATGTATTGAATTAGTTTGGAATCTAGAGGCAGCTTTGTATGTTTCTATACTGTGACCACTACCTGCTTAGCAGTATTACAGAAACCCAGATTAGTAATTCTGAGACCCGTAAAACTAGCAATTGGTAAATATAAACATTTTAATTTTTTTTGTATTAGAATCATTTATATACTTTGAAATTCCATGTGAAATTTTTGCAAGCTAAGAGACTTTCTTTTTTAAACTCTTTCTTTTAGGTTTGTTTCCTTTGCTCTTTTGTTTTCAAATATCGATTTCTGTTAGCACTGTTGTCTTGTCTTTTGAAATAAGTCTAAATACACTTGTTGAGAAAGACTACGAATTCAAGCATTAGTACTACAGTGTGAGTCAGAGCACTGCTGAAGACTGCAAGCAATTGAAGTCACGTTGCAAAGACTTCACTTTCCTAAGAATGTGTAGAACAAGGGTCTCCAACCAGAATGTGCTTTATGGTGCGACAAAATACAACCATACCTGCTAAAAGAGCTCTATCTAGAGCAGCTCGATCCAAGACTGCTTTCTTATGTATAAAAATGTTTGAGCAAACTTCATGGGGAAAATCTTCCCTCAAACTCTATCCAAAACCCAATCAGATGAAACTATGATCACATTTACTTAACATTTTAAAGTTCATGAAATCCACAATCACCACAGGTTTGTTTGCAAAACAGTTATTCCTTTACAGTGTTAATCTTTAGCACACACTGCATCATGATGGCAAATCAGAACAGAAATTTGCAGATTGAGTCAATAAAAAAGAACTTGTCTCGTCACCCCACTGCAGTAAATGCTGCCAGTGCTGAAGTCCCTAGATCTTGTGGGCAGCCCCAAGCCTGTTGCCCAGTGTTCTATCCCAAAAGGAATGCTCAAGAACAAGTAGGAACTCAGTTTGGGAAATACAAGTAAATACTCTAATATCAGTGGCTACTTCAAGGCATCAGGGATACGAGATGGCTGGCAAGTATTTTTCATGGATGCTTCTGCGTCCTTGGGAAGACAGAGATATAAACCTCCAAAAATTAACAAGAGAAAGGATCCTTATGTTATTTGTCCTCTCTCGTAGTATGGAGTTTTTAAAAAGAGATGACTCAAAAGACAGTTTGCCTTTAAATTACTGAATTCTGTTGATTTCTACATGAGAAGGACCCTGTGTTTGGATAAGTAATTCCTTTTACTTTTCTTACAGTCTGGATAGTTGATCTGGGACATCTTTACAGAGAATGCCCAAGGGCTAGATGATTCGTGTTGATGTCAGCATACACAGAACAAATTTTTGCAGTAAAATGGCTGCTGCTTTAAAACACGGAGCACAATATAGCAGCTGGTCCTAAAAATTCCCCCTTACTGCTCAGCTTACTTGCTTAGAAATTAAGGAAAGCTTACCGGTTTTGTTCCCTTATAGCTTCCTTGTCTCAGAAATTGTGGTCGTAGATAGTCCCTGCATTTCAAATCTCATGGAAGGCAGAGTATTCCACCATGCTGATTCTAATGAGCTGTTCTTCACAGGCCAGGATGATCAAGCAGTAATCAGGCACCAATTTAAACATGAAGTAAGACATATTCCAGACTCTGTATTACTGAAGATATAGAGTTCATGAGATGAATTAGTAATAGATCTAGGCAAACCTACTTACACTGTTTTAATGCTTTTAGCTTAACTTATTGTTCTAACTTAACTTGCTGATGATTGTTGTGACCTTCTATCAAAAAAATTATTAATTTAAATAAATGGACTTCTGAAATTATGAAAAAATTCAATCCTCTTTCTTTACCTTGAAGGACCGTGGCATCCCAAGACAGACACTGAGAATCCTGAGTTAATGAGTCTTAGAAGAAAGGTCAAGGAATTGATAATACAAATCTGACAACTAGAGATAAAGCCAAAAGCCAGACTAAACAAAATTGACAAGGAAAATGAAAACAGAGATCCAATGATACCTAATGTATCTGTGGACTCCATAGTGAACAAGTGATATGACACACATTACTGCCCCCAAAAATCCGCTCTGTAATAGAAAAACTACAGACTGCACATGATACAGATTAAAAGTCCACTGTCAAGCAGTACCTGCAACAAAATACTCATGTTTCACACATTAATTCTGTTCTTGGGGTCTGTAAAATCTTTAATAAAACACCTTCCCACTGTTCATAAAAGTGCCTCTTGCTGCCTTACATTCTGAACACCTTCCTCCACATTACCCCAGCTAATTGTTATTGAAATTTCAAGAGCATTAAATTTCCAAAGAACACGAATAATTCAGTCATAATTTAATAATGAGAAGTTGGACAGAATCGTTACATTGTACAAACAAGGGCAGACTGAACACCTAAGCTAGTGCCAAACACCTAAGCTAGTGCCAAATATAGAATATATAGAATATAGAATAAATAGTTAAAAAAATATTCCATGTTATCTTGATAGAGCAGAATGCAAACATTTCCCTTTTAAGACCAGACTTCATAGGCCACTGAAAGCAGCTCTTCTGGAGCTAGACCACCATTAAAATAGTGTTGCATTCTGTAACAGATAAAGCTTAGGTGCCCGTGTCTAAAATTCAGACATCTGGCTACCTGAACATCCATGGCATGCAGCTTAAATGCATCTTACATGGTTTGCAGCGTAACGGCTTTCTACAGGTCAACACACAAAACCTTAGCTGCACATGCAGCCTTTTCTATCCCATGCTAAACATAGGTTATTACAGACTCACATTACCCAATGGTTACCTTAGTGCCAAGCAATCCTGAAAGCCAGGCTGTTACTGTCCAGACTATCTGAAGTGTCCGAGGGAAGTGAAATGAACTCTGATACAAAAAGTACATGAAAACATTGTTGTCTAAAGAACTGCTTTTCTGACCTTGCATGTTGAGAGGTGGTGGAGCCATGCAGGTTACAGGTGAAGTTACACATGCTTCATTAATTCCTTGGGACAGCAGCCAAGGCCTGACCCTATCCTGGAGTTGGGTTCTACCCTTTGAGCTTCATTTCTGAGGAACATCAAGTTAGGTTCGCTACTGTCTGAGTACACCCTCCTCTGCACATGCAAGATAAAGGCCTGGTCTGTTGTGATAGAAATGACAATAGTTAGTGCTGATTTATGTTTTTAAATGCATGTTGCCAGGTTGCTGTACTTGCACTTTATTATCCCATATCATCATTTGTTGTTTTGTTGGACTAAATGTCAGTATGTACAGTTTCTGGAAACTTATGAATTTCTACAGTTTGATGTACAAACAACATCTTTTAAATCCCAGTTCCATATACGCTCCATTCTTGACAGTTATTTTTTCTTTGTTATTTTTCCTTTTCTGCTCAGAGTTAATTTACATGATTTCAGGCTTGGAAAAGATACAGAATCAGACTGGCAGGAACAGTCTGAATCTGTGATATTGGACAATTAATATGATTTTTGCTAACACTTCATCAATTAAGAGTGAATATAAACCCTTCATCAAAAATTATACAAACTGAATCGAAACACAAGCATGAACCTTGAGCCACTAGCTAAACAATCAACACCAGACCTGATTTTAATATTGTGCTTGTGCTTTCCAGGAACTTGTTTTTGTGCTCTTCTTTCCTTTCCACTCTTCATCCGTTTTTCTTTTGAATTGCCGTATTTACTGTTTATACAACACCTTGAGCTTATAGTCCTTTATTCCATTCTCACACACAAGCATAGCTACAAGATATAATAGGCAGAAGATAACCTTTAGGATATCTTTATAAAGAATAAACAGTTACTGACTCATCCTCTTCTCACTCCTTAATAGTATAACTAAAGCTTGAAAATAATTTGTTTTTGTGATATAAATACTTCCTTAATGTATCTGCAAATAATAGCAAAGGACAACCTGGGTATCCTCTTCCTCCTTCCCCCAAGTGAGCAAGATGTGAAATATGCAAAAGATGCATCCCTCAACCTTTCACTTAATCCCACTGAGAGATAACAGCTCTATTAAACTGAGCTTGATGTTTTTCCTGTATGCTTCCTCAGAAGCCTATCCATCAAGTAGCTGTGAAAAGAAAATGAAGCAAAAAAAAAAAATCCAATTTCCATGCCAACAAACCCTGTAGTTAGTGTTAAAGCTAGACCCATTTTGTTTCTCTGCCTTTGATCATTTTCATCACTTAGAAATTCAGTATTAACGTATGCTGCATTTTAGTACCGTATTAGCTCCTATGGCAAATATTTCAAACTTTTCGCAGAAAACAATTGCTAATTATTTCTGTAGAAAACAGCATCACACTGACAATCTGCAAAGAGAGTCCAAATTAATTAAATTATTCATGTTGAACATAAAATTGTTTACAGGCACAGAACAAACTCAAGTTGCCTTTACATTGATTCCACCACTTAGCAAGGAATAATTTTAGTCTCTTTTTCTTCCCCATATCCACACGAATGGCAACAAGACCAGCCTCCCATCCACAATGCAATAAATGCTTGTATTTTACACAGATGTCTGAAATATCCAGGTGCATGCGAAGGAAATCAATTATTCTCCTTGAGAAACTTTTAATTTTGGACAAACTACTTACCTTTAGAAAGAACTGGCAGGTTATTAAAAAAGAGAAGGAAATGCTGACCTGTGTTGCTGTATAACTTCATGCTGATGAGGTGGTAACTTCCAACTCTACCTCATCAGTTGTAGACACAGAAAACCTATTCGGAAAGCATAAGCCTTGGGCTTGTGTAGTTCCATTTGCTGTCAGTAAGAAGCTATTGACACGCGTAATGAATATAAATGTTCCGGTGAGACAGGTTCAAGGCAAGTAAAGTTTTAATATTTTATTGATAAACAGCAGAAAATGCAGCTTTTGTTTATCATACTGCTGGTTGTAGTATCAAGTTGTACACATCTAAGTAAACTTTTGCACAGCTTCAGTATAATAGCTGCCATTCTGAAAATAACCTGGTCATATGGTGGCACAATCAAGGACTCAACTCTGAGACAGATTTGAGGACACAGAGCAGTGTGGCAGGAGCAGCAGAGGGACTTGAGGACTGTAAATCCAACAGCCACAGAGTATAATCTTAGTGACTGTTTTGCACTGAGCCATCTGCTGCCTTGACCACACTGCCAGCAGTAGTTTAAAGGTAACTAGCATGTGTCTATACAAGCTACAGAAAGGATAACTCATATGCTCTTTGAAAAGAACAGAACAGGACTTAAATGATATGGTAAGCACTGCAGATGACCTTTTAGCATCTTTCTTACCATGAATGAGTTTTTATCACAGGGAACACACGATGCCCTTTGATTTGTATAACCAGAGGCTCAATAACTTTTTTTCTGTATCCCAGTGAGCCCATCCTGAAGTATTTGCTTTAAATGTTATTCCTGTATCTGTATCACGTAACTGTTATCAGAGCCCACGAATACCTTTGTTCATATTCTCTATTAGTCACCTATGTTACTGGTGACTTTCTTTACAGTAGACAGCAGTCTAAAATAGGATATATACAGAGATGTATATTATTATTGTTTAAAAGGTGGTCATTTAATGAATTATAAGTCTGTAGATGAAGATTTGAAATGCTGCTCCACAGGCTGCTTTCCATCTTCTAGAACTTTTGAAATTCGCTGCAAAAAAAAAGAGGATCAGAATGACAGGTGTTAAAATGACTATTATATTGGGTTCAGTAATACGTACACCAATTACTAGCTTGTGCCTGTGCTCTGTGGGTAGAGAAAAAAACATTGTCCAAATCTCATAGTTCAAACTAATTTCTCTATCTTGTAGAACCATAACATCTGTACATAAACCTGTCCACATTATTTCAGTGATACTGTGGAAGCACTACACTAGTAGATTTTAAGAGGATTTATTCTGTGCTTTTTTAGATGTGAAAAAATGGGATATTTTGTTCTTATTTTATATGCAGTTTACATGTGAATGTGTATGGATGAGGTCATGCTGAAAAGCTGTTACTTCTCAGGCTTGAAAGAACATTACCTGATATACTGAACACAATTTACACCCCACAGGCTTCAAATTAAGAGTATTTTTGTCCCTACCAGAAATAAATGACTATGAAAACATGTAACTGCTGAGTACCCTAACTGTTGTTCTGGAAGCACCTATTTTTATATATATCTATATAAAGACTGCAGGAACGAATGGATGGACGTGAAACCTGTTCGCCAGGAAAAAAAAATCAACAAAAATCAATCTTTTATTTGAAATATCAGTATAGAGGTAACATGTAAAACATTACAGATGTCACAGAATGCTTAAGCACTATGTATAGCAATAGCCACCGATTTCTACTTCATAATGATTATCTCTGACACCAGCAATGAACTCACACTCTGCATGTTTTGCCATACATGCTATGATTACCATACTTTGATGCTAGTGAAACTGCACAATGCAATTCAACTGAACAAGAAATAATTGGTTTTGCTAGTGCTATATAACTCAGAGAAAATCAGTAGGTCAAATGTGACCTCTTGCGGTACAGATGCAGAAGTGCACATCTGTTCCTTTATGTTAAACATATCAAGTACATCCAAACTTCAAAAAGCACAGTCAGAGGAAAAGTTTTGCTTACCCATAGTTTCCACTTCTCTCTCTGACGAGAGAAGCAAAAAAGGACAACAGTTTAACTTAAAGTCTCATGGTGTTTTAAAATAACTTAATTTTCATTGCTCCGAATTTTTAAAGAGGCAGCTCTTTTTACCATAAACACACAGAACTTACCATTGTTTTAAATAACTGATTCACTTTCTTCTTCTTGAAGGTTTTCTTATCACCTTCTGAGGTGGAAGGAAACACTGGCTGACTCAGCCTGTGTGATGCAATTGTTTCATCAGGTGCCACAGGGCTAACAGACATAGTTAATCCTTAGAACAGTACATTTGTTGCACAAAACAAAACAAAAAAAGGAGAGTCAGAGAGAGCTAAAGCAGAATTTGAAATATCAAACTAATGCAATTATTAGAGAGAAACAAGACTTTTGTAATCTAAAAGTACAACTCAGAATACTGAGGTTCATTGCATTATAAATGAATAGTGAAAAAAATCAATAAATTTGATTCATTGATTGAGTCTGAATAGGAAACTACTGTTGTGTTCTAATAAATGTTGGCTTTAGCCATCTGGAAAGATAGGAACAACGAGAGAGCTAGGTGAAGTGCAAGCTAAGAAACTGGATATGCTATGGAAGAAGTGAGGGGCAAGGGATACTGAAATTGTGCAAAATTTTCTTTGTACACTCTGGCCTAGAAATAAGTTCAACATTAAGTTACACTTTTCCCTTCTCTACTACACAGTCATAAGTCTTCCTAGTGGACAGTTGTGTTACTTCATTTCCCCTTCCTCTTTCTCAGAGGAAGGCTTATAAGATTATTCTCTAACATCAATAGCAGAAGTTGACGTCCCTGCTGTTGGGCAACCTTTGGGGAAATTCATCTGCCAAAGCAAGGTACAGTGCAGTTCTTCCTGTTTGAAACCCCCTGACACTGCGCTGACTGAAGACTAGCGAAGCCCTTGCTTCTGCAAGTGAGGCCCTACAGATCAGAGAAGATGAATAAACCTTGCCTTTTTGAACACAAGGGAATCCTCATACTATACAAGGAAGCAAGATCCAGAGCTCCAGAAAGAAGTTTTTTAGAACTTGTATTTACTACTAGGCAGGGGTGTTATCAAGCAACAGTCCAGCCTCGCATGCACAATACACACTTAAAAAGTGATCTTTGCCTCAGAAACTCAGGGCCACGCACAGATAGCTGCCTGCTTTTGCTCAGAGCTAACCCTTTATCCTTCTCTTAAGTTGCCAAGAAGTGCAGAATGCTTGTCGTCTTACCATAAGAAGCTTACCTGGAATAGTTGGCATTGAACGACTGACAGAGCTCATCTGCTTGAGGACAGATGTTTTCTGAGGTGCCACTGCATGTTCTGAGAGGTTGGTGTCACTCATGAACTCGTACTTCCTTGACAGCTGTTTTTAAAAAAAGTAATGCTATTAATAATGAAGTGACATACAAGGAACAAAGATCTAAGCAAAGTAATGTTTTGTGAAAAGGAGAAGAGAAAATAATTAAACAATTATGCCCAACCCTAGCTCTCCATGGGGCTATTTGCTGAATCAACATTGAAGGTAAATAGTAGAATTGATCCCATGTATAACACTCTATCCTAACTAAAATCATGCAAAGCTCGTAATGATGTTTTCTAGTTAGATAAATATTTCTCATTTGACAAAGATAACAAAAAAGAAAAAACATTACAAATGTAACTAGAAGACATTCTGTCATCTGGAACCCATAAGATGGTGTTATTACCATCTTTGGAATAATACCATCAGCCAGCTCTGATCGTGTTTTGCAAAATAAAATGAAGTTTGGTAAACACGTTTCCTTATTGAATTAATGTACCTAGTTTGGTTGTTGCAAGGATTGTCACTGCTTTTCTGAAGCAAATAAAATCCTGCAGCTCAGTATGTAGTGAGAGTCCCACAGTTACATATACCTGTATTTAATTTAGTCAAAGGGCAAAGATGCTACTTGGATTTGTATATTAATGCTTCTCAGAACACCTCACATGCTTTATTTCTGTCTTGTATGAGGACATGAAAAGAGACAAACATAAGTTTCGCCACAATTCAGTGCTCAAAGACTTGGGACACAGAAGATGGGAAGATCTAGCTGCAAGTCATTCACAAAACTGGTGAGGGATCTAGAGCACAAGTCTTATGAGGAGCCGCTGAGGGAACTGGGATTATTTAGTCTGGAGAAGAGGAGGCTGAGAGGAGACTTTACTGCTCTCTGTAAATGCCTGAAAGGATGTTCTGGAGAGGTGGGGATTGCCCTCTTCTCCCACTTAACCAGTGATAGGACTAGAGGCTTTTCCTGCTCCATTCAAAATTTTCTCAACTGTGAAATCAAATGTTGAACTTGATAGCCCATCAGCCAAAAGTCACACTATTTTGCAATTAATCAAGTTTTTTCCTTCCTTTCCATTCTTAAGAAAGGATGGGTCAGTGTAACTTTCTGCAACGTCCCTTCCACCTTTATTCTTCTAGGGATCTTTAAACTCAAGGGTCAATAAAAAGTGAAAATACTTTTTCAGACATGAATTTAACTGCTTGCCAGTTTCAAGTTCATACATAAAGATACAAAACCATCTCTGTAAGACTTGATTAGAATAGTTAGAAGAGCTCTGAACTAAGATACTCATCTTCTAAAAGAATCTTAGCTTTCTATTCAACTCACTTTGCCTTTGATGATTCTTCCAAAATTTTTGATCAAATGACTTGCACTCTTTGTCATTCAGCAGTCATGTAGTGCCTGATATTTTAATTTAGATAGGGCTTGTCTATCAAGAGGACATCTTTCAGATTTTTTTACTTCTTTTTACATTAGATGAAGAAGTCTCCTGAGGACTAAAGTATTAAAAAAAAAATGCACTGTGTGTGTTATATAAGACATTCACTGATCTATTAGTGTGATAAAGGCACTCAGATGATCTGTGAAGTGAGAGATGCCAGTGCTTCCAAACTTCAGTCTGGCACCATTTAAGGAACACTGTTTGCAATCTTGCAATTTCCTAACAGCTGCATGTTCCACAACGAAGTACAAGAAGTACAGGACTCATCACTTTTGAAATAGCCCTGACTACAAGGAGCTGCCATGAAGTGTCAGCACAGTGAATTTCCTCTCAACAGGAAAGCTTGTTTTACCCTCACAATGTAGTACTCCATTTTAAGTTAAACAAGCTTCAGAATTACGCGGCTACAGAGCTATGTTATCTGTCATCATAAGCACATAGAGAATATATCTGATTTTTCCACTGATTTGTTTCCTCCTCAGTATCTTGCAAATTTCATTCACAGCAGGTCAGATTGCCTCTGTATCCTGCATATTTCCTTTTATGACAGCTAGAGTTCTATGTGATATATATAATTTTGGATAAGTGAAGGATTGATTTCCTCTTTTTATGGATTATAAAATATGACTGAATCAGGAACATACACATTTCATATCAGAGATGGAAATATCAGGTGCTGTCTTCTCATCAGCAAACACCACACTGCTTCTTTTTGTTCTTTTCTTGGACCTTCTCATCTTAACTTCAGGGTTAGGATTAATTTGTGGAGCATTCTTCTCTGACTCTGATTTTACTGGCTTTGGTAGCGCTGCTTCCAGATCAAAGCTGCAGGAGCAAAAAAGAAAAAAATAGAGAAGTTGCTGAATGATATTTTAAAAGACACTTGTATTCTGACATCATTTCCCTGCGAAATATAAATGCAGGTCATCCTTTCCTCTGACTTTCTATGTAGCCTTGCAAACCACTGGCAGAATCTATGTGACATGTTTCAGCTCGCAAATGTAGCTGCTTATAAAGATGCCTCCAGGAGGTATTACAATGTCTTCAAATGTTGTAAAGATTGTAAAATATTAATAAGAAGTGCAGATCTCCTTTTGAACATGTGTGCACTAGCTCAAGGACTCCTACAGGAAATGAGGTGAGAGCTCACATAGTGGATTTATGTGGGGTGATGGTGGTGCTGAAAGCAAGACCTGCTATTCTGGTTATTGAACAAAGTGGAACAGGAGTAACACTGTCTCTAATAATGATTTAAATGCATTCTCCTATTTATTTCACCATATGGGACAACGCTGTGCAGAGTGATAAAATCTTCCTCCAACACTTGTAAAATTTTTATGGTTTAAATATTGGGCTATTTTTCATTTAATTAAAAACGAATATGAAATTAATGCTAGCTTTATTCCCTCTCTGCTGATGAAATTGAACATGGGGCTGAAATTTACAGCTTACAAACAGGTAAAGCAAAATAGGTTAATTTGCTGAGCCATCTGAGAGGATATCATGAGAAAGCACAACAGGTGCACGATTCAGCTGCTTAACTATAATTTCCTGGTTACATATGAGGTGCCCGGGTTTGTTAGAGACATGAGTTCATAGATATGACACAAATCATGTTTGCGTGCTAAACACGTAGACATGAATGTTAGGAAAAAAACCTCATAACATATGATAATATGCAACTTTGTTAGAAAACTCAAACCTGGGAGCATTTAAAATTTAATTAAGTAGTATTCACTTACTTAGAGACGCTTCCAAATTAGTGTCATACACCTTTAGACCTTTTATTTTTTATAAGCCAACTTCTCAAAAAGAGAGATCAGATGTTAAAAAGCAATCACAAGCACTGCACCATTTATACATGCTTTGCTTGTGAAGAAACTCGGTGTGCCCCAAGGAACATTTATTAAGCACTCAGAACAACTTGTGGATGAAAAACTAAACAAACGCATCTACAACTGTTCATTTGAACTCCAAAACTTTTGTATATTCCAGAGCTACAGGTAAAAAAGCATAGTAGGACAATCCTCCCTCTCACCAGTTCTTTATGTTTTTCAACTGGTTATTTTGTCATTCACATTGTTCTGAAGAAATGTCTTTTTAAATTGAGACTCAAGCGTATTTGGTCTATTATGGTGGAAATACTGTATCTTTAAGATTGGAGGAAATGATAGCTAAAGTTTAAATAAAATTTTTGCATAGTCTGAAGAGACTGCTAGTGGGCTTTAACCTTGAATGCCTCTTTATTTTTTGAGTAAATCTTTTAGTTTCATCCCATAAAACCGGTTTAAAAGCAGGACTCAGAGAAAAATCATATTAATAACCAACCTTTCCGGTGCAATTTTGTTTGGAGTAGTGCAGTCTGAATTCATGGAAGCCACTGAAATAACCGACAACTGGCGATAGGATCTCAGCATTGATCTTGGCCGTCCCACTCTCTTGTCATCAAAATCTGGCTATAAGATGGAATAGAGGAATATAGTCTATCAAACAGGTTTGGGTGAACCTTGTTTCATCCTTTTTCTCTAGGTTCTGAAGACAGCACAGATGTTTTAACAGTTGGTATGAAAGAAGATATTTGCTACCATTAATTACTGTGATTGTTCCCTCTTCCTGGATATACTCTTAGGAGGTCTTACCATAAGACCTCTTAAAATCTGTGATACAGTGAGTAGCTAAATAAACTACAATTGACGTAATTAGCATTGTGTCTGAAAAAAATAATAAACAGTGTCTGCTGATCTCACTTTGAACAGCCCCAGTACAGGCCATAAGAGGCCTGCAGGTCATTTCCATCAGATGCCCAGTGCAGGACATTTGCCCACTTGCTTGGGCAAATAGTTTTAGTTAGCCCTTGCTAGAAGACATTAATCATGTTCTGTCTTCAGTACAACAGCTTCTGCCACCTCTACACACTAATGTAGCCTTTTTTCATTTTATGTTTGCTATGGAAGACAGAATTGGTATTTCCCAAATAGCCAGACAGGAAGAACAGGAGGACTCTCCATGTTCTCATGTACCAATAATGTACAAAATTTTATGTTACATCATGTCTCTCTGCAAAGTATGAAAATAATAATCAGCTCGATGTTGACAATTATTTATACTTTGCAGCCTGATACCGAGTTAACTGAAACAATCTGATGTATTTCCAAATGCTTTCCTGTTCCTCTTCACTAATAAAGCAGGGACAAGGACAGCATTTCTTGGCTAATTCTAGAACTGTTTTCTTTCTTGAGGGCTGACTTCTGGGATGTAGAATTACAGCATGCTCTGCTCATTTCCTGGTCATGTATTTCCAGGATGAGCATGTCTCCCTTAGTTCATCACCGCATCATGAGCTGAACCAGGTTTTTGAGCATTTACCTATGCATGAATACCATAAGTTACTTTTCCATCTACTTCAATTTATCTCAATTTAAACATATGAACTACATTTTAAAAACATTTCATATAAAAACACAATTTTTTTTTTTTCCCCTCATTATCCAGAAAATATTTGGCTTCCAACGTCATATGTATCAAGATTGATTTTCGCGAGACCTGGAAACGTATATAGTTCCAAGAAATATTTTCAAGTTTTTTTTTTTTTACAGAGTTTTCATGCATTACTTTTCTTTTAATAAAAAAGCTCATGCTAGCTACCGAAGAGAATTAGACAGGGTAAAATGGCAGTAGTGCCTCTATTCCCATATATTGCTTTTTGGTATCAGGTAATATTTTTAGTGTTATTTACATCATGGATTTTACTTCAGAACACAGCTGAAATGGTTAGCACAGGAAGACCAATTTCAGATTGAAGCTCTAAGGTAGAAAGAAAAAGTAAAAAGCTGAGAAGCACAACTATTTGCTTTCACGTCCTTATAAAGAAGAAAACAGTTGTCATTTTAATATAAATAATAAAATACTCCCAGTCTTTCAAAATGAGGAATGCTTGATAGGTCAGAGAATTTATCAGCTCTCTGGCTATAAAACTCAGGTCTTATTACCTTCAGATCACAAGAAAACCCACGAGAAACAAAAATTTAGTACATGCTTTTGTTTAGAAGAGAAGAACCAGATGTGCATTAAGTAAAGAAAGTGCAAGAAAGGAATTAAAAAGGACACCAGTACCAATTCTCTGACTCCATATTGTTTTTCCACTTTCACTTTTAAATGCTTGAAACATTCCTCCATTCTGTCATGGAAAGGACGAAGATTGTCGGAAACTCTTCTTTCATGAATTTTAATTCCAGCCCCAAGGAAAGGTATCTTGAAGAGGGCAAAAAAGAAGAAAAAAGTGAGAATATTAACTGAGTCTGACAACTCCTCTAACTCTATTTCGATTATCTGCTAAATCAACTACAAAGCTGTTACTGCGATTGATGGATAGATTTATTAGCCAATAATGAGATGACCAGGAGTAATGCTACTCTACAGGAGGTTTTAGCAGCAAAGAGGCAAATTAGTACCAGTTGGAAAGGGCTCTTGAAAGTGGACTTGTTCAGTCATAGTGACAGTTTTTTCTGTCCTGTTTTTCTTTTGATGTTAAAACCTTATGAAATTAAACACGTGAGTTTAAAATAAATAAGCAAATCTTCATACTACTTGCTCTTAAAGGTGCCTGCCATGGCTTACAAGAAATATGGCAGAGATGAAAAATATCCAAATGGTCTCTCAGCAAGTCGTTTCAAACTCCTTCAAATGGAGGAATAACTGGCTGGCTAAGATTTAAATCAGTTTACTGGAGGCTTAAGTGTGTGATCATTTTGACAATTTTTGCAGGAATTTAGCATGCTAATGCCTCATTACTGAAAGGTGACCCCTTCCTTTCTCTTTGAATTTACTCTGCAGATTTCCTTTGCATTCTGCACATCTCAAGAAAAGTTCAGTAAGTGCTTCAGTAGAGAAACTCAAGCCAGAAGCAGCTTTCACTAACCAAACTGACTACACTACGTTACCCCTGCGCTTCCCTTTTTTCAAACTCATATTTCAAGACGGGGTTAGTGACAGGTAACCAGAGCAGTTAACATTTCTGATTCTTCCCACTAGATCTTTAAAAAATGGGATTACGTTAGAATAAATAAATGGTATAGGTACCTAGTCCCTTACAGGAAAACACCTGATTAAAATGTTTTAGGAAAAGATATAGAAATATCAGCTAATCAAATAACTGCTTCTACTTGAAATTTCTTAAAAATCCTCATCCTTTGCCAGATGGAATAGCTTGCTTGCCAAATAAAAAAATAAAGTAAACACAGTGAAGCAGATATGATAGTTATAGTACTTTTCTGTTTTCTCTTCCCTTAAATTGCTTTATTTGCTTTTAGATTGCTACTGAATCTCTGCTATATTAGCGTAATATTATACAGTTAAAAACAAACAAAACAAAAATTGTCTTCTGAGATGATGGATTATGTACTTTTACAGGCTGTTTAAATAATAATAACTGTAGACATGAAGACAAAATTTGTGGTGTTTCTCTTGGAAATATAAAGATATTTCATTACTCTTGAGTCCTTGAAAATGGTGATTTATGAGACTTGTGCAACAGACTTGGCTACCCTTCTGCAGGTAACCTTTCCTAACTGCTTTATTACAAAGCTTTAGCTACTTCCCAGCAACGTTTTTTGTGTTTTGTTCTGTGTTTTTTTTTCAAATCCACTTAAATTCCTTTTTGAGTTTTGACCGTGTAAGTGCAATTAATAATGTATACATCACTCCTCATTAACCTCATCATTTTTTATGGTAGTTCAATTCAATGCACCTTTCAAAAACATGGCATTAAAACTAATATATTAACCAGGACAGTCCTATCTGTCCTCTCTAAAGGGATTTACCAGGGCAGATCCAAATTACAGTTTTACTTCCTCATGCCACAACTGTCAATTCATAGCACTGCATCCGCTGAGTACTTCTGATGTTCAGAAAATGACTGTGTACAGATCCAGTATTGGCCAATGACACAGGAGAAAGCTGTTAAGTTTGGTGACTCAAAGAAACCACCAAATCGTGATGAATCAAAATGAGACAGGAAGAAGCATCAAAAGCATTCAGAAAATAATAAGAGACCCCTTTCCATTAAAACTATTTGAAAAATTTATTTCAAAGCTGAAAGAGGAATAAAAGGCTAATTCTTGCTGTTTCTAGTCCAAGCTTTTAAAAGGACGGCATCAGATTAAACCAGCAAGAAGGATTTCTTTTTAATGGGTTAGATAGTACAAAGAAAAAGATGTGGAACATAGGAACGATATATGTTAGGACATACACTTCTGATAGTAAAATTCCAGATCTGCTCACATTATTTCATTACATGTCTCTTGAAAAGAGATCACTATATTACAGTATGATACAGCAATTGCTATGTACATTCATTTACACAGCAAACAGTTCTTTCTCGTTTAAATCATCTACTTTTCAGAAGACCTCAGAGTTAGAGGTTTCTTAACAAAATATCTTGTGCAAAAGTTAAAGTCTCCCCTCAAAGTCATTAATTATACCATATATTGCTGACAATAAGTTCTGTTTGGACTAGATAATGCAAATAGAACTGAGAATTTATGAGGTCATGTTTTTCTCTCCTCTGTTATCGTATAAAATGCTTATGAGAAGAGTTTTTTTCCCTTGATTCTGGCAGAAATAGAGGTTTTTTCCTGCTACCACCTCCTGTAAGTACATATTTCTCTGCAAGGACAACAGAGCTGTGCAGGTTGGTTGGCTTAAAAATAAAACAAGAAACAACCTCAGTGCTTCCAGTATAGGCAGAATATTTTGCTTTCCCCTGGAGATAACGTTTAAAAATATTTACTAACAATATTCCATGCTATTTGCCATAAAACAGTGATGTAGAAACAATCTTGAAGGGTCACTGAGTATAAAAATAAGTCCTATGAACAACCAACATTTCATTAAGATTTCTCATGTAAAACAAACAAACCAATCCACAAAGAATAACAACAACAACAACAACAACAACAACAAGAACAGAGAAAACACAGCTACCTCTAGGAAGGAGTTATTTCTCAAGACAATTTATGATGTTTACAAATGCTTGTTTTCCCACCACTTCATGAAGTCCTTAAATACACAACCTGAGTTTGAAGTCCTGAACCTTTTAACCATGAATGTAGACTATTATTTACAGCTTTTGATAAACCCTTCCAAATGGTATTTTCTACGAAGTACTTTTCTGGCTTAGTACAATCCCAAGGCCATATGTATGGGTAATTTCCCTGATTCTGGCAGCATTGCATTGAAGTCATAAGGGGTGCCATATTAATAATAATAATCCTCAGGAAATAAGCTGTAATTTTTGTAATGAAGCCATTTCTTCCATTTTTCAGATAAAAAAAACCCAAACCATGAAGGCCTGGGCAGCTTAGATCCCCAGGAACACTGCAGCAATCACATGCTATGTCATATGGTAAAGAATGACTGTTATGCTATTTTGTCAGTGATCTTAGAGGGTTTGTAATGGAATTCCTGCTTCCTGTTAGGCAGATTAAAACTGAAAGGGTTTAAATCCTTTGTTCTTCTTAACAGAAATTATTTGTATCTAAATAAGATAATAAATAGGTGATCCTTTTAGAACTATACATATTCTGAAACAAAAGGTATAGAACAGTCAGTTTCTAACCAGAATCTTATTCTTCTGTTTCCTCCCCACATTGGGAAACAGTCAAGAAAAAAAAATTCAATAACATTTTTGCATGAGTACAAAAACAGTAAAAATAACATAGCCTCCAAATGATGCTACACCGTCCTCCTAGAAAGTCATAGAAAGAAAAAAAAAAATAGCTGAGGAAGCCTCAGTTAACTGCTGACAGAAAGATGTTACCTGCCAAGCAATTAGATCTTTAAGTCTGTTCAGCTTTTCTTGATCCTCTGGATGGTCTCTGATATATTCTTCTGTAAAGAAAGCCTTAGACAAACAAAAATAATTCAGTCCATCATTTCAGCAAATAAAGAGATCGGTGACTGTTTCAACAACTCCAACAGGTTACCACAATATTGGCCATTAAATAAAGAGACATGTGCATGCTTCTCAGCCAGGTGCAGCTAGTGATACTTCATTATTGTATTAGTTGAGAATTGAGCTCTGTTTTGTTAAGATATTCATTTTTTATACAACACTTCTCAGCTTGAGACACTTACTGGGAAAAAGAAATTATTGTTTGTTTTGTAAGCTTGCACTGAAACCTAAAAATGCACAAATGTGGAGTGCCATAATTTACATGATTAAAATCAGAAATTTATTCAGGTACCTTACACTAACATTAGCAAGTGTTATAAAATAAATGAATGCTGTCATACATAAGCAGAGCTATGTACTGCATACATACTACCCTTTTCTGAGCAAAGAAACCACTTGTCTCCCACCCCCTCACCCTCAAAGAATTAAAAAGGAATACAGTTATTTGTCTATGACTGCCAAATCTTTGAAGATGTGGTACTTTAGGACTAACATGGCATAAGTCATAGTCCATATGAGTAAATGCTGCTTTCTGAAAGCATTTTATGTGTGTACATATAAATATATATACCATCCATTCAGCACACTTGCAGTCCATCTAACATACTGAACGTACCGAGCATGGCATATACTTTTCATCAGGAAATGGCAGGCAGAAATAATAATCTCTACAGCTGTGCAGTAGTCTCACATTCAATTTCATCCTAAACTTTAATAATTTAGAGTTCAATCAAAAAAATGAATATATGAATTATTAAACATCCCTGACTTTTTTTTTTTAAACAAAGTGGCCTCAGGGACAAACTTGCTATAGTTTAGTTCCTTAAGATGTTCAATCTTCCACGTATGGCAGAAAAAAATTTATTTGTGTTCCAATTTTTAACAAATACTGCTCTGAAGAAAGACTGCAATTGCTGAGAAACACTGATAACAATGCAATGGATAACCCATCTCTAAATCCTATAGACCTACTGCTGCATAAACTTGATTTGCTTATTCCAGAGCAAGCCTTTTGATATGTGAAAGCCTTTTTTCAGTACATTTTGTAGAAAACGCACACACATATATGAAATATATAAGTATACTACTCTCGTAATTGCTATTAATATTGAGCTTGTTATTCTCCCAGTATCTGTTTTGGACCTATGCTGCTTTCTGTTTTCAACGACTCTCGATCAGAGGTGACCAGCATAGGAGAATCTTTAACTGCTGGAGTTGTTGCCTTCCCATTCCCAGCTGAGAAGAAAGTGTTATCACCATGAAGTAGGACTAAGATATAGCATGTCTAAAAATGATCTTTCCACTGACTTGAAAACTCCTACCTTCTCATATTTAGCAAAGCCACCCATAACAGCTGGATCAACAATTCCGTTCAGAAGCATCGAAAGCGGATTAATAGGAAGGTTTTCATCACTCTGGTACTGGTTAATCATCATCAAAATTTTTTCATTTGTCATGGACATGGTCTCAATAGCATTCTCTAAAGGACTAATTGTAGTCTACAAAGAAACAAAAGATGAAAAACATATAGAAAATCTTGACATAGATTATTTCTAACTTTATCCAGATAAAGAAATGGAATTGCACATTTAGATATGTCAATTCACTTTTGAAAATTAAAATAAAATATTTTCAGCTGAAAATCTTTCATTTGTAAGTATTCACTTTCTCTCTAGTTTTTAGAACTTGGATGTTACCTGTATTTCAGTAATCTGTTACATAAAGAAACTTTAACTTAAAGAACTATTTACTACTATGTCATTTTGACAGATGAATCATTTGCTATTGATTATGCCATCTAAGTTGTAGATATTTACTGTATTTCAATGCATAGAAAGAGAAAAAAGGGCTAATTCTCTTTATTTCCATCATCTAGGCTAGAAAATGCATTCAAGATATCTTAGCTATGTACATACAACGACAATTCCTAGGTACTTCCTTAAATGGCTCCGAAATCCAGCAATAGTGCTTGGTTTGACACCGCCATTATCATATTCCAGAATGAGGTGGAAATGGTCTTTGTGCACATAGAAGCACGCCTCTCTTGTGTCTGCAGTTTGTGAAATGCTGCTCTAAGTGCAGGAGAGATGCCGTGAAGAGGCAACCCCCAAAATGCACCAAGTGAACCAAGTGTAAGGAGCGGCAGACCATCCTTGGGTGTGTACCTGCATGCTGTTCTGTGTTCTGATGCATTAAATACATTGTAGAACATGCAAATAAAATGCCTGTGTCTTTGTCCATTCAGTGTCCAATTTAAACCAAGAGGTTACAAGAGCCAAGCGGATTTCTCAAAGTTTTATGAGAAACTTGGGAGTTACAGATCAATAAAACGAAACTACAGTATCACTGTAACAGAAGAAATACCTAACCTCTGGTAATAACTTTTAAGCTTGATACAGAGATAAAATGGTCTTTTTAGTTTTATTAAACTCTATGTATATGAACAACTTTCTTATAATTCAGTAGAACTACAGATTTGTTCAAATCTCTTAGGACTTGGTCCTAAAACTATAAATCAGATGAAAGCTACGTTGATCAATGTTTAACTATCACAGTCATAAAGAAATAAAACTCTACCAGTCTGTATATGTAAAAATAAGTGACAAGTCTGCCTTCTGTGATAAATCTGCAAACTATTCTGCATGTCATAATTCATATATAAAAATATTTTACAGGTTCTTAGCATGTTAATACACACCTGTGACATGGAGACAACTTCAAACCATCGTAAAATTCCAGGAAGTTTGTAGGCTGTTACAAATGATGTTCTCTCAATCCACATAGACTATTAAAAAAAGATATAAGGGATAAAATGATACTTCAGGATTTAAACTTTAATCTTTTCTGTCTTCTGAAATGTGAGATTGAAGATGGAAAACATATGCGACTTTATTTTTTCATGAAAAGACACTGCAAAATGAATCCATCACAGCTATTTAAACAAATTATTTCTGATTTCAAATTAGGTCATCTTCAAACATTAAGCCTGCACAAAGCAGAGGAAAAAGAAAACTATCCTTTGGTCTTTTAGCATTTATTCCTTACTTCGCCATTACAGATTGAATGACTGTGACTAAATGACCTCTACTTTCAAAATATGTTTCACAATTAAAAGCAGTAATAGTCCTACAATAATTTGTCAGCATCCTTATTTCCCCAATCCCTTCTGAGCAAGACTAGTTGTTGGTATTTTAAAATGCCACTACTTCATTTACTCTACTACTCCTTATTTTAGCAATATCAGCTTAAATAAGCTGCTGCTAGTAAGAAATGTAACAATGAATGCAATACAAATGCACTCCAAACACACTAATTTCCAAATATCTGAAGTGAGCATAGATACTGCAAATTGTTACCAAGAATAAAGACACTAAACTTTTAGTTATTTGTAAAACAATTTAAAGGAATGTATAAAATAGTTTCAAAACTCTCCAGTTTGCAAGGGAGGCCAATGCACATCACTAATGTTGATAATACAGTACATAACTGGGATATCGGGGTAGATAGGCATCTGCATTATTTAACAGCAGATAAGAAGCTCCTTATGTGAAACAATTGACACTACCGATCATCAGCACACACATATGAGAATTTTTTTGTATATTTTTGGAAGTAATGTGTAGTCTCAGACTAAGAAATGATCAGAATTCAGTCAGTCACATCTGTCAGAACTGAGTCACTCTGTCATTTGTTTACTTACAGCAAATTCATTTTCAGGGTCAACTGATCCTTTTCTAACAGGTCTTGAATAGTGGAACCGATGGACATTGTTGGACTTATAAAAGCTGAAAGATTTGAAGAAGAGTATTGTAAAATAGAGAGTTCATGAATTTATTTGTTATCACAGTGCAGCTTGAGTTAGTTTTAATTAAAGGAAATTTAATGGTAAGAAGAAATTTCCACAACTTAAGATTCAGGAGACAGCTACTTTATCTATAAATTATGGTCAACGCGGAGTATTTTGCAAATAGTCTGCTTCAGTGTGGGACTGGGTGCACTTTCAAGGTACGAAAATTCTGTAAGTTCTATGACTTCCAGATTAATACTAGAACCTCTAGAAGGTTTAGAAAAGATTGTTACTTCCATGTTCTGTTACTGTGACATACTCTTTGCTTTTTTACTATATGGAGTATACTTTTTAAAAAACAATTGAGTGAACGGAGAGAATACATTTACTTGGACTGAAATAGATGTGTTTTTTTAATCAATGTACCAGCACAAATCAGTTTAATCAGTTTAATCTAAAAGTTCTACTTACAGTGCAGAACAATGGCTATTCAATAAACTAAATATCTGAACCCATAACTAATAATTTATTGTGACAGATAAGAAAACATATATGAACACCTTTAGAAGCAGACATTAATATAAAGAAATCTTGCAAATTCATTCTGTGGTCTATTCTATTCACTTAATGAATCATCTTAATCACTGTGAGCATCCCCACTCAACACATAACCAATCACACTTCAGCACTCACTACAGTTTTGGCTAAGTGTTCTGCTTGTCCACAGAAAATAATCTCTCTCTGGTTTCTAGTTTTATGTTCAATTTCAAGCAATATAAAGCAAAAGGTAATTTTGCAGAGCAAAACATGTCTCAGAAAGCAATGTTTTGAAAGCCTAAGGAAACAGACTAATAGAGATCCCAAACAATTGAGATATCCGATCTAGTAAGGTTACCTTCATCAATAAAATGAAAGAGGAGAATACTGCTGTACCTAGCCAGATCACTTTATACCATCCCATCTGAAAGGATAGATATTTTAAAGCTTTTTGATAGAATAAATGCATTGCCATCAACTTATGCAACTAACAATTAAATGCCTAATTAAGTGCACTCATAAAAATAAATCTTTCCTCTAAGGTCAGATTAAATTAACAGCTTGGCAGAATTCTGCAGCTGAGACAAGCAATTACAAAATCTCCCATATGACGAAAGATTGTACTTTATGCGAAGCACTTCACTAAATAAATCTATTTTAAGTTTAAAAATGCAGCTGGCACTACAGTGAAGTCTAGCCAAACACAGCAAGTTTTGTGAGATCATGATTTTAAAATGAGTTCCAGTTGAAACTGGGACCATAGTTCATTCATTTATTTTATACTACGAAACTTGTGTTTGTGCCTGCTTTATTTATATGGGCATGTGTTTGGAGATGAATCTTATTTTTCTACTCTAAACCAACTGCAATTTCAGGAAAGATTCTGCAGATCAGGCTGCAGACAAAGGTGAAAGCTGGTTTGAATCCAGCTGTGGAACAGTGAGGAATTAATTCTTATCAGCTGACAAAAAACAAGCTCTTGTATCTTCAACCTCTTTTTGGAAGGCTGAAGCAGAGTGTTGTCAAAGGATTTAGATTTGGTTCTTGTTTGTCTAAGAGCAGAGGCATTGCAAAGCTTCCCTTGGATAAAAAAAAAATGCAGGTGCCTCAGACTTGCTGGAAAACTTTTAGCTTAAGATGCATGTTTCAACTGATTTTAATTAGGGAGATGAATCTTGCCCTTTCACAAGGTACTGGCAAGAAGAGGGAGAAAATATAAGCTGCCTTAAATGATAGCCTATGTACTTTTTGCTGTCTTTAAGTGACAAGCTAACAAATGTTATCTTGAAATTTTCCATTGAGATGCTAGTGATAAGCAACAGCTTTTATTAATCATGTTTGCAAACATAAAAACCCTTATGTTTCCTCCATCTCCTGACTAGGAAGTCTCCTCTGTTCTGTTTTTTTTCTGAGACTGCAAAATTTCACCAGGCTGAAGGGATTTCAAGCCAAAATCTCACAACCTTCAAGTCAGCCAATACTCCGATAGGTACTATATGCAGTTGTGGCATGACCTATTGGAAGAAACCATCACTATTCAAACGTAGTCAAAACACTTAATTAGAAACATGAAGTATGTTGAACATGTTCTGCATTGAATTAAGAATTTGGAGGAGTTAGGCAATCATCTCTCAAAATACTCCGGACAATTCAATTCCTTTACTTCTTTACACGATCCTGACTGTGCAGTTGAAACCATTTTGCCAAACAGCGCTGTGCACTTTGCAAGTAAGTCATACCAAAATTTCCTTGTGTAAGAGCCTTCAGTTCAAAAATGCTCATGCTACCAGTCACCTCTAAGTCTCCTCTCTTCATCACTTGTGTTTGAAGCCGTGTTGAAAACTCCAGAACTTGAACCCAAAGCATGGATTCCCTTATACCTTGTAACCACATGCTATTCCTCTAGCAACAGATGTTCTTTCATGAACTGCCTAAGAAATACATCAGTCAATAAACACAACAGAAGCTCTAAATCTTGGCAAATGGCTGAGTTCACAAAATAATCGTTGTCAGTTTAGGAGTATGGACTGAATTCCACTAGATTATTACAGAAATTCACTTACTTTATAATTTGATCAGGTACTGCTTTATTTTTGAATCTAGGTTGCTCTTCCAAGACTGGTTGCACTGTAAAACACTGTATGTCTGAAATTGAGTGTTAAGGTCATGTTATTAACAATCAGTATGAAATACTTCATGCTGTGAAAGGAAAAAGACATATCCTGATGAAAAATCTGCAGGGTTTGGAGTTTCATTTATTGAGCTTTCTTGGCAAAAAAAGGTAAAAAAATTGCTAGAGTACCAAAAGTAGTAGCAAAAATATATTAACATTAATTTTGAACTGGGCGTTTTTATTATTTACTGAGCTTAAAAATTAATAATGTAATTTATCAGACTGACTCATTAATTAAAATCTTAAATCAAAGGTAACTTACAAAAATAACATCAACAACATCTGATGTAAACAATTTTACGATTCAGCCTTAAACATGAGTAATGTCACAATGTTTAGTATTTCGTTTTAGAAATCTCACTGATCTGATATTTTCTTTTTATACTGAAGTGTTATGATTTAATCTGACTAGCATTTGTAAATAAATGTATCACATTCTTACATATTTCCATATATTTAAATATCATGCGCTCCAGTTAGATTCTGTAGTTTTCTTCTCAGGTAATACATCTCTTGCTACTTGCAAATAGACTTCAGGAAATTCTACTTAGAGAAAGGACTGAAGCATATGATCCTCAAAAAATAAAATGTTCTAAGACACAAAGAAATTTATGAAAACATGACTCTCAAACATGATGTCAATTTTGGATAAGCCCCTGGAGTGTGAAAGGAAAGCAGCATTCCTTCTCTCCTACAGGTTGCAAGAAAATAAACTCAAGAGAGCATACAAAGCATTATAAAATTTCCTTGAAAATTAATTTAGGAACAACAACAATTGAAAAAAGTTCTGATACAATGAAGTGATCTCACATCTGCTCAGCCAGTAATAATTCGAACCAGAATATGAAGAAAAAGACGTGTGCATCTCTTACAAACAACAGTAATAACTTAGGACATTCTAGAATGCGTGGATGTGCCAGTTTTCCTAGGAAAATTTCGAAGAAAATAAGCCATATTCATGCTGTAAAGAAATACAGGTGATAACCAAGTACATTGCCAGACAAAACACTCTTCAAGGAAGAAATTAGTATCAAGGCTCAAAACCTAGGAATGTGAAGGATTAGACAAGTTGCTGCTTTAGCCTCAGCCAATTCACTTGTTGTTCACTGATTTTGCCACTCAGACAGTAAAGGTAAACCATGCATGAACCTGAACAAATGGTGAAAGAGACAAACATCTTAGAATTGTTTAAGAAACAGGAGTAAATATCTTAGGAACAGTCCATAAGAAACATGCAGGACATAATAAAACTGCAAACTGAACTGCCACTATAATAAGCTTTGGGAAATGGTTGTTCCACACAGTTCAACTTTTGCTAGAAACAGGTTTCCCCAAACCCCTTTCATTCTGTAACCTCCTTCCGTGTTCAAGGATACATTGACCAGGAGAGTTTTTCACATCCTCTCCAGGTGCTGAGGTGGTGTTCATCTTCTCCGCACTGGGAAACTGACTCATCAGCTGGGCCTGAAAATCCTCTCTCCTCTCATATTCCTTCCCACGATAGATAAATACTTTGTTCTGCAAGGAATAAATACCAGATTCCTTGAGCTGTATGATGCTGAGGCAGAAACTGCAGGTGTGTGTTTATCAGTACAAAGATACCACAAGGTCACTGAATTTTTAAATGAGTGTTGCAAATATTTGAATACTAACAACTATAAAGAACGCCTGACTTTGACCAGGTTCTAAAGTACTTTGCTGACTCTCCAGAGCAACACTTTTGAGCTGCTAGAATGAAGGTAAACGGGCATCATCGCTGAGGATGCTCCTGGTAGAGGGTAATAAAATCAGAATGGATGGGTAAGTAAAGCACTGAAATTCCTTTTGTTCTTGTCTCTCAAGTAAAAGGACTTTCAACCATGATCTGGGTCCAAATTTCACAGCTTTCTAATAATAGTATGTAGTTTTGCTGTGCTTGCTCCTTCTTCTTGGTGTTATGGAATGCCCTAACTTACAATAGAGTTTATCCCCAGATGTGCTTCTTTGTGGTTCATTTTACTTCATTAAACAGGAGAGTTATATAAAAGCAGAAGCAAAAGTTGCAACGTTAGCATTTTTTCACTGATTTTTGCAATTCTTTCAAGGAACCTTGGCGTTCAAGACTGGGAAGGAGGAGTCTTCCATTTCTTTAATTTCCTCAAGCACTAAGAATGCTACCATAGTCATTGTCTTCACTACTTAATACGTATGAAAGTTGTTTTTCTTTTTTTTCTAGAGGAAAATATAAAATATTTGAGCTAATTTTACTTTTTGAAGACAATCGCTACTGCAGTTAAAGCAATAATTTATTACGTTTTAAAAATGTTTTTTGAAGTAAAATCAAATTGTGCATGACTTCTTCAGTTTGGCAGATTCCTTGAAAAAAGAAACAGGCCCTCTGAGTTCTTGATTTTCTCACACAGTAGTAAAAAAATGGAGAGAAATAAAAGAAAGTAGATTCAACAGCTGGAGGTCTGCTGAGTGGAAACAATATGAACTCGAAAAACTGTTCTAAGATATGTAATTAGATGCTATTGCTCAGGAAAAAAAAAACGTAGTGTAATAGAAGATGGCTGGGATGAACATGTCAGCTCAGCGAATATTAGAGATCTGAACTTCAAGAACTATGAGTAAAACAGGAAAACAAACAAGAAACATCAGTATCAAATTCACAGTGAATCCACATTCAGATACTAGATATAATTCTTGTTCTGTCGTCCCGAGAATAGAAAATTTACAGCAAGGGAACCACAATGTACGAAAATAAGGAAGGGTTCCTGTGGAAACAATATTTAAATGAAGCAAGGCTTTAAAAGAAGAAGACATCATGAATGGCATGCAGAAAGTGATGAAAGAACAACTGTTTGATCTCTCTCAGAAAGCAAGAACGGGTGCACAGAAATTACCAGGTGACAAGAAAAAGACAGCAGTAAATATCCAACACAATGTGATCACAGTATGTTGTGGAGGACATCCATTCAGAAAAAAAAATTGGAAACATTCATTGTGGAGTAATTCATTGTGTTCTAATAAACAACAATACAACCTCCAATCCAGGAAACCCTTTATCAGCTAAATAGGGAATTTACACCAGATCAATGGTAGTACATGCACCCTGTATATATTTTGCTCTCTCTTACTCTAGCTATCCATTATTTCCAACTGTTAAAGACACAGTGTCGGGTCATAGAGAGCACTGGTATGATGCAAAATGAAGATGTGTGATATATGAAGGTTGCTCCAAAAGCAATGCCTCCTATTTTATTACATTGTCCCATGACGCCAGAAGCAGATGTTGGCAGGATGGCAGTAGAAGTTGAACTTTCCTACCAATATTCTGCTATATTTTGTTGTTTTTATTTGTATGAAAAATGGTAGCAGAGGGGCAGTGTGACAAGATGGTGTCTGATATGGAAGCGCATATGAAGCAAACGTGTGTAAATGAATTCCTCCATGCAGAAAAAAATGCACTCATGGACACTCATCAGTGCTGGCTGAACGTTTACGGAGACCAGAAAGTACAGTGAGGTGGTGGGCAACGCATTTCAGCAGTGACAACTGTGACATGGAAGCCATGATCTGGACAGCCATGCACAGCTGTCACACCGCGAAATGAAGAGCATCTCAACCAGCTCAACTGCATGAATTGGTGGATTACAACCAGAGCATTGTGTACAGAGCTGAATATCACCTTCAGTGTGTTGGAAACAATGGTGGCAATGTTGAAATATCACAAAGACTGCGCCAGGTGGGTCCATGAAAGCTCACATAGTAACATTTGTGTTATTACAAGCCAGTGTCAAAACAGCAGTCCATGAGGTGACGACATGAAATCCCCATCAAAGAAAAAGTTCAAGACAAAGCCCTCAGCAGGTAAAATCATGTGCACTGTATTTTGGGATATAGAAAAGGGATGATCCTTCTGGATTTCCTGGAACCCAGACAAACCATCAACTCTGACCACTACATGGTAATGCTGACAAAGCTGAAGGTTTGAACTTCCAGAGTCAGGCCAGAGAGGAAGACAACCTTTCCCTTCCAACACAGTAATACCAGGCAAACTGTACCAGTTTGCAGACTGTGGAGCACATCGCCAATCTTGGCTGGACTGTCCTACCACACCCACTGTATAGTATGGATTTGGCACCTCCTGAATTGCATCTGTTTGGGACGATGAAACATGGGCTGCATTGGCAACATTTTCCTGTGTTCCTGCAGCTGTGAAACAGGGTCACCTTTGCCGGTGCAGACTTCTACAAGTGCAGCATGCTCTTGTTCCTCGCTGTCAAAAATGCATAACTAATAGTGGTGACCATGCTGAAAAATAATGTTTTGCAGCTGAGAATTTGCTCTATCAAATAGTGTTTTTGTGCACTTTGTATCTGTAATAGTTTCCATGGAAATAAATAGGAGGCAATGCTTTTGGAGTGACCTATGTATTTCAGTTGTAGCTGGGAGGCAATATAGGTCTCAAACTCTTGTCAGTTCATAAGATCCACTAAATCTACCAAGGTCAAGTGAAACAGAATTTCAGATTTAATTTGAACATAAGCTAGTTAAGAGCATTCTGCTACTTATTAAAAACATTACTGAGGACTCATCTGAGAAATATGTGCCATAAGAACTGCCAGTACCAAATTTACAGCATATCACTGCATTTGTCTCTCATACCTCACTTTCACTTCCTTCCTATCTTCTTGCTTTCAAAATCAAACAAAGAGAAAGGATTAAATTCATCTGAAAATGCTTTGTGCGTAATGTTACCTGTAAGAATTCAGATTCTGACTATGATCTTGCAACCCTGCAGAACTAAATTCCAGTCAGATATTCCCAGTGATTCATTTGCATTAAAATACAGTACAATTTTAGAAGCAAATGAAATAGAGTAAAAAAATTAAGAATTTAAATAGGCTTACCCTTAGAAAGGTAGGGAATCCTTGGCCGTAATATCCAACAGCAAAATAATCTGGTTTAGGCCTCAGAATTTTCATGATGTTTTCATAGAACTTTGCTTGTTGAACCTAAAGGCAAAACCAGCCACAACAATTACTTCAGGTTTTTGTTTTTTTTTCTTACTACCTTCTGCAGTAGAACTAGAGCTATTGATTTATATGTCACCTTTTTGTTGCACAAAGTAAGAACATGCTTATCTCATCCGGTTTCAAAATACTGCAGTAAGTAAATGTCCATGCAACTTTATGAAATAGTTATTTATGAATCTCCATCACTGGAATTTTGTAATACAACAAAGCAACTCTTTGACAAATTAATTAAAAATCACTTGTTGACTACAAACTCATAGGCAGCTCTATATTTTCGATAGCTCTAAACTACTAAATTCTGTGATGAAAATAATTTGAAGATTTGTATATAATCTTACCAGATTTTGACTTAGAAGCTCGTAGTCGAAAACTTCCTTTTCATACTGCTCTGCAAGTTCTTTGCATAAAGATATAGCTTCTTCCCACATCTGCAACGTACCCATATATTCAAAGTAAATCCATTACTAACAAACACGTCTTTAACACATTACTGCTTAACTGCAGCTGCATTGACTATGCCATCTTTAAATTGCAGTCATTTATTAACTGCATATTTAGAATGGAATAGCCCTGCAACCATAAACTTTAGGAAAGCAGATTAACATAGAGAATAAAAATGTTTTATGATTCACTAAAGGAAGGAATAAGTAATCCTACTTTTTACAATAACATTGCCAAAAATCACCTACCATTTCACATACAATAATCAACAGTGAATAACCAAGTTAGATAACATCTAGAATATACTCTAAGCACAAGAGCAGCATATGAGGCAGGGCCTCTGTTTAAAACAAACATTTCAATTTAAAAAAATAAAAAAAATAAAAAAAATAAATATTTTATATTTATAAATATAAATATAAAAAACTTTCACAGACAGCATGGCATTGACAGCTCTCCTGGTTAGCTAAAAACTTACTAGGCTTAGACTTAAATTACTCCTTGCTCAGAAACACAGCTTTTTTTTTTCCACACTACTTAACAGCTACCTCTGAAAATTACTGTAAAGAATTACAAATCTGCACTGAAAGACTAGGACTATTTTTTGCAACTGCTGAAGGCATTTTCTGGTATGCAGCACAAGAGTGGTCCTAAAGCAAATAGATATTCTCACTCCCGAGGATATTTCTCAAATTCTACAAGTCTTGTATCTATTCAGAATAAAGGGGACAAAATAGTTTTTCTGAGCCTAATTCTCCACTGATGTAAGGTTACTAGTGGTCATATGCATTATGGCCATTTTTACAGAGTGCTACGTACCCCTAGGCTAAGTAGCTCTGAACCTGAGAGGTGCGCTCAGCTGCCTGCAAACCTTCTCTGCTGTATGTGAGGAGAACCAGAATGCCAGGTGTAACAGAAATCATGAGCATTTGGTTATTCTGATACTGCGGCTGGGAACTGCTACATCAGAGTTATTTCCAATGCAAATTAACAAAACAAGAATTTACATTAAATGACACTACCATTCCTGCACTGTGTTGAAGCGCTAAAAATTCTCTACCAGCTGAGTTAAAGGAGGGACTTCCACGGGAGCGTTACATCTTTATTTTGCAAGAAGCAGTAATGAACTGCTTTAGCCACTTCGTAGCCTTGCTTACAGCTGAGCAAGACACAATGACCTAAAGTCCTTATGGGGTCTTAGGATTGACTTTGCAGCACTGTAGAATTTTTCCATGCTTTCTAGTCCTTTATTTATTTAACTGGGTAGGAGGGGAGCCTCAGTTCTGCCAGCAATTTTATTAACAGATTTCAAAGAAATGGAACTAGATCCAGGTGTTGAACATCAAACTACTACATTTTTAATTTTAGGATGTGATTCTAAGACTTCTCTGTAAAAATGTGTCCAGTTTGAACTCTCCGTGTTTCTGGGAGACAATGACCGAATAGTCTATGAATACAATCTATGCAGTCCCTATTCTTTTCCTAGCAAGGGAAAGTACTTTCAACATTTTTTTTATTACTGCCTGACAGATACTTGTAATTACTGACCTCTTTCTTTCCAAATGTGGTTATTGAAAGAACATGTTCATACAGAACAGATGTACCCTGTGAACAAGCCTTCAGGACACAATTTTTACTTGACCCACATTTCAAGAAGGATTTCCTACACAATAACGAAACAAATATTTTCTACAGAGAATATTCATTAAATGTTACTATACAAAATAACACAGCAAGAGATTTTTTGACAGAGAGAACGCTACAACTCTACCTTTCCTTTGTCAAAGTATTCTATGATCTTCTCATACAAATTCTCTTTCAAGTGCCGATAGGTCTGTGAACACTGGAACTCCGTTGACATGACTTGGGGTGCACATTGTTCATCTGACCACTGAGGATAAAACCACATTAAGATAAGCCCTGATTTTGGAGTTCAGCTTCTCTGTCCTCAACCCCCACAAAATCTGGGCTATTCCAAGTGTTTTTTTCCCCTACTCTTTTTTATCCTTTCACAACGATAATGGAAAAGGCACTGGGAACATTTTCAACACCCCTTCAAACAATGCTGTACTTCATGTGATAAACAAGAACAGACGTAGCATTTTAAAAACATGTTCCTCTCTGCTTCTCACCACAAGAATCTAAGGGTTTGTTTTGTTTCAGTGGTGTCATCTTGACTGATTTAATTTTTGATTCTTGATTTTTGTGTCAAAATATAAGCATACAAAATTATTTTTGTCTACACAAACACATTAAAAATACCTTGAACTTTTGCATGACTAGAAAAGTCAATTAATTTAATTTTAATTAAAACAACAATGTGAAAGGCTAAATTTTGAGGGTTCTACACAAAAAAAGCAATTCCACAAGGAACTGCAAATTTTTGCTCAAAAGCTTTTAAATTTTGAATTTTCCCTTGAAATGCAAAAGCATGTTACTGGCCATTTCTACTGCTACTGTCAGTTACAGTGAGAATAAACATTGGTTGTAGTGAAAATAGTTACCAAATATGAAAGAAAGGAAACATAACTTGGCAGTGTGGTACATATTATTTAAAATGGAAAGTTTGCTGGAAAAAAAATGCTTAATTTTGACACTTGTTTATATATGAGATAGGAAGAAAGTGGTGTAATGAAAAACAAAAGGAAGCAGAATGGCTTCAGAATTTGCACACAATGTTCCCACTATTAAGTAAAACTATTTTTGCAACAATATTTTGAGTTTTACAAGCACATGACATTGAATCATTTATTGAAAAAAAAATTCATTTAGTGTTAATTTTTTACGATCCACCACAGTACATTCAAGTATAAACTTGAATATCCCTAAGGAAAATAACTAATATGCAGTATATTAGAGATTAAGAGTATCACTTTTTACTTAAAAATTTGAATACTGCAAAAGCTTACTTATTAATTGAGTTTAGGAAAATCTAACCTTCAAAAGCCAAGTATGGAGTAGAAGGGTATAGGCAGCTTCTGTGTAATTCTCACAATCTAAATGAAGATCTCGCAATTTATACAAATATCTGTTAGAACAGAGAAGAAAAGTTAGTCTAGACACTGAAATGACTTGAATTCTGTGTTAAAAATATTCTAGATAAACTTGAGATAATGGAAACTTGAAAGATGTTATGTAGTCGCTACCAGAAGAGTCTTCAAGGACACTGTGAGCGAGGTTAAAGCACTGTACATTTACTAAGACTTTTTCCGTGTCCTCTTTGTATACTGGAATGTTGAGCGTAAAAGGAGGAGAAAGACCTAACCTCTCCCTGTGAACTGCTGGTAAATCCACTTCTACGAGGAGGAAGAGCTACTACTCCAACTGAGGTCTAACTCAGACCACTGCATCCGTTATTTCTGGACTGTTACTGTCAGTTTTGTGCCCCTCACTACAAGGATATTGAGGCGCTCAAGCACACGCAGATAAGAGCAACAGAGCTGTTGAAAGAACTAGAAATGAGATATACAAGGAGTGGATGAGGGAACTGGATTTGTTTAGTCTGGAAAAAACGAGTCTGAGGGGAGACTTCATCACTCTCTACAAATAGAAGGAGGTTGCAGCAAGAAGGGTGTCAGTCTCTAAAGTGAAAATCAATAGCAAATGAGGAAATGGCCTCAAGGTGAATCAAGGGAGGTTTAGATTGGACATTATGAAGAATTTGCTCCCGGAGAGGGTGGTCAGGCATTGAAACAAGGGGGTGGTGACTTCCCCATCCTTGGAGGTATTGAAGAGACATGTGGGTGGAGTACTGAGGGACACAGTTTAGTGATGGGACTTGGCAAATAGTGTTGATAGTTAGACTCTAGCTCACAGCTCCACACTTCGCTGTGAGGCACCTTCAGCGCTCAGCTCAGCTGAGATGCCGATCTTTGCACTGTAGTAGCTAAGGTGGAGCTGGTTCTACAGCTTTTGCAGAATGGTAAGAGGCAGGAAATAGTTAATTCTTGAACAGAAGATTTGCTATAGCCCATGTGCAAAATCCTTGGAGACAGTAAGAGGCTATGTCAAACAAGAAAGAATTTACCAAGATAGCTATAGCTCTTGGAGAAAAATGCTTTTAGTAATTTTGCATTGTATGTAGTGTTGCATATTTAAAGAGACTTGGCAGACTGCACAATTCTAGAGAACTTGTTTTTTCATGCCATTCTAAATGTATCATACAACCCCCCACCAAACCTCAAGTCCAGCTACATTTTCTTTATTTTGAAAAATAAATAGTGTTGAGTGATTTGATCAACTAGAAGTTGATGCTTGGGGAAGAAAATGCAGCTTATAAATGCATATGATAAACTCAAAATTGCTGAAGGCTAAGCAAAAAATGGATTGTAAATATAAATGAGGCTACAACAGAGTCATTGTGGATGGTAAACTACCATTAAGCAATAGAAATTCAAGTACAATGATGAAAGCAGATTTTTTAAAGAAAATATTATTGTCCTCTCCAAAACAGATCCAACAGAGCACCTGCCATACCTGATATACATTCCTTCACGGTTAATGTCCTTGTAGAAGTTCTAGGGACAAAAACATTTGTAAGTTATTTCCTAATTTCTTTTAGTAAAACACAGCTTAAAAATATATTTGCTGAGATACTGCTTTTCTTGTTAGTTGGGCAGTACAAGAAATATCGAATAAATAGTGAGGGCTGCTCCAAAAGTAATGTCTCCTATATTATTATGTTGGTCCATGACATCAGGGGCAGATGTTGGTAGGATGGCAGTATTGAACCTTCCTGCCAATCTTCCATTACATTTTATTTCTGTGAGACAGATGGCAGCAGAGCGGTAGACTGACAAAATGGTGAATGACATTAAGTACCTATAGAGCAAAGGTGTGAAATTAAATTCCTCCATGTGGGAAAAACTGACATTCATCAATGCTTGCTGAGTATTTGTGGGGACCAAGTGGTTGTGAGCACAGTGAGGCAGGTGGTGGGTGGTGTGTTTTAGCAGTGGTGACAGCGTGTCAGCTCCACTGGTGCAGATTTTTATGAGCGCAGTACGCAGGCTACCGGCCTTCACTGGGAAAATTGAAAAGCTAATGGTGGTGACTATGTTGAAAAATAGTGTGTTGTAGCTGAGAATTTTCTCTATCAAATAGTGTTGTTGTGCTCATTGTATCTGTTGTAGTTTCCATGGGGAAAAAAAAATAGGAGGCATTACTTTTGGAGTGACCTACATATCTTAAGTTTAAACTTGACCGTACTGCTGCTTTAATTAATATTTTAATTAGTTATTAGTGTTTTTACTATACATACATAATATATGTACACTCTTAGTTCATCCATGAAATCTTTTGTGGATTTTTTTTCTGTAGGAGAAGAGGAAAATATGGATATCCAAATGCAGTAACATGAGCTACGTATTTTGGCTACACGTGGTGCCCAGAGAAGAAGCTGGTGTTTACTGAATTTGATACTGTTGTTCAGTATCTCTAAAGGGGCTCAATACAGAAATAAAATCAATTTTTCTCACTTTGAGGCTTTAGCATGTGTATGAGGTGCTAGGCTGTGCCAAACATGCCACAAGAATTGCCTCCTTAAGAGCTGCAGAAATTTATACAATATTGCACAGTGATTACTGAGGAACAAAGAATATGTGCATGTAGATGTTTATCATGCTTTCTTTCCCACACTTAAAGTTCATACAGGTTTCTCTGCTGCTTAGAGGAAATTTCCTGGTCATGAAATAACTTTGATCTATCTATGTGGAATTCTTCACAACAAAATAGTAACAGAAAAAAGATGGAGTGGCTTAAAATCAGATGAGAGACTTAAATATCTTTAGCACCTTACTTCAAGTGTATCTTGTATGCTTCTTTTCCAGATTTAAAAACCAGAACTGCAGAGTTGGTAAACCAGCTGGTTCCTTGTGCAAAACGTTATTCTGTAAAAGCCAACTGTTACACTAAGCCTATCAAAACATAAACTGTATGGATAGTGGACTACATATCTTAGCCACAGAATCAAACTGGATAAAACATACAAGTAAAACCAAAGAACTGAGCGGATGTTGCTTTCAGGTTTATGCAAATATCCAAGCAAATGGATGCAAAAATCTGTTGCCTCAGGGTTTGAATTATTTTTCAAGCATTGCAGACCAGCCTCTTCATCTTTGGTAAGAGAAATTCTCACACAAGAATGGCAAGACAGAACATACCAGTAAGTTCACAGTGCAGCTCATGCGATTGTCCTTGCTTTCATCATTCATCACAGTTCGGTAATCCAGCAGCTTCTCCAAGAGGCCTTTAACCAGGTTGACAAAGCTTTCAACCAAGTTGAAAATGGCAGGATACTGACTTGCACACTCTATAAGACTGCAAAGACAAAGCAAATGGATTTTATGGTACTGTCAAAATTAGTGTCCCATCAGCTGAAGTTCTGTTTGGATCTAAGGCAAATATTACATTAGAGCTAAAGTAACTACGGAATGAATTGTAAATTACCTTTGTGAGTTAGCAATCCTGGCAGTCAGAAAACAGATGAGAGTTAAATCAAACATACAAATACATACACACACAAATATTACTTTTCCTGCCCAACAATTATCGCAAATACAAGGGAATACCCAGAATTTCTGAACCAAGTAAAAGTATATCTGTGATATGGTATGAGCTCAAATCTCTTTAGTGCCATGCTGTTTCAATAAACCTTAGAATTCACTTTCCTCTGTTGCCATAGAAGATAAAACATGATTATTTCCATCTCTTTGTACGGTCACATGGCAGCAGAAAGTTCGGAGCAAAAAATTCAGATTTTAAGTCAGAAAGGAAATTCACTAACAAGACCTTACCAGAGCAATTTTCTCTTTAGAAATCAGTAAAAGCAAATAAACTTTCTGCAAGTTCAAAGAAAGCAGTTAGCCCTCTTTTGATTAAAAAAAAAAACAAAACAAAAGAAAGTGGATTCCTATTTATATTAAAATATTAGCATATGCAGGTTCTATGAAATGCTGAAGTGATTTGAGAGTACACATTTCAAATTATTTTGTTTACAAAGGTGACTTCTTTGAATGTTACAAAATGATTATCAGTATCTCTCTGAAGATTGTCTCCTTCTGTCCTGCTTTTCTCAGTGCTCTGTATGATGACATCATACAACAGGCAGTTTGGGTGCAGAGGCACAGTGCACTGCGGAGCTGTTTCCTGGTTTGTCTAGCCGCCTCGCGTGAGTTCAGGCTCTCCAAGAGGAAGATACCCTGGGGTGTACTGCATTGCCCAGGAACCTCCACATGATTTCCGACTGCGGGTGACGGGGAAAGAGCTCTTGTCTTTTCTGGGAGGCGAGCTGTGGAGGGCCTGCTGATAAAACCCGGACTGACTCTCTCTCCTCTGGTTTTATTTTTGGTTCATTTTGATTAATTATTCTGTTTCTCAAATTCCTTTTAATAAATTATTTTCTCCTACCTCAATCGAGCTTTTGCCTTCTTCCTTCCCCCTCTCCTTTCTCCCTAGGGGAGGGAGAAGTGTCATGTGATTAACTCTTCAAACCACGACACGTCCCTTTCCTATTCATCTTCCTTATTGCCTCTTGAGTCTGATTTTCTATTGGAATTGTCAGCGCAAATCCCATTTTTTATACAGGTGTATATATATTCAAATATATGCCTATTCACATATATATACAAATATATATTCATATGCGCAAAAGTAATTACCTGCGTATCAGGAAAAATATTCAATAACATACCAAAATCACTGTGCTCCTCACAGGGAAAAAGTAGAAACAAGGTAACAGTTTCACAGTCCTCACTGAAACTATGCTGGGAGTAAACTGAGCAGCTTCAAGGATACGTTCTCCACAATTCCTGGTCTCTTAGTGTTTAATTAACAGATTTCAATTTGGATGCAAATACACTTAATAATTTATGATTAATCTTTATGGACACACTGGGTTTTTTTTAGTCTTTCATTACAAGCCATTCTTTTAATTAATCACAAAAATAATTTTTTACTCCTCCAAATCATATAAACTTTCTTCAGAAAATAGATATTCGTATCAACTATGACTGCAGAGAAAGGCACAAAGCTTGTGCCTAGAATGGGGCCTCAGCCAGGAACCCAGTTGCAAAGTTCTCATTCAGAGTAAAAAAAACACCTAATATTTATTCCTTTTATTGTACAGGTCCCAGATAGAGTTATTTTCCTGAAAGCGCCATGATGGGGAACTGGAAAGCTTCCATATGGTCTTTTTCTGCTGTGCCTACATCAGTTAATAAAGGTAGGCCAGGGTTCATTATCTGAGCCTGAGGACAAGTACTGTAGCACTTGGATTCACACAGCTAGGTTCACCCCCATTTCCCAAAACAGGGTAGCAATGTCTACTCTGCTGACAAAGAACAACCTCTCACCTGTTCCACATTATCCCAGCTCTTCCATGGACATAGCTCCATGGACGTAAGTCTGTTAGCGCTGTGCATGCTAACATTTAGGACTACAGGCAGCAGCAAGGCAGTATTTAAATTTCTGCTGACCTTGTTTAGTTTCCTAGGTGTCAGCAAGTTTCCAGTGTGGGTAAATATTGGCTGCAGCACTCAGCACCAACACACAAGGCAGTTACTGGGCTCTGCTAAAAATCTGCCTTTTGGGTAACAACCAGAATAGTTACAAGGAAATTATCTGACTAGAAGAAGACCAAAGGAACAGATCCAAAGCACAATGTAACTAGGTTTCTATCCAGTGGGAAAAGGAAGTTGAGGAGACAGGGTTGAACCAGATGTGAAGAAAAGAAAATTAAAATAAAAGGAGAGAACAGAGCCCACCACAGATAGGTCACAAACCCCTATTTCAACTGTATCTAGGGAAGCATCATTAGAAAACTTCAAGGGTGGAATAAAAAATCTGAAGACAGAATGAAGTAACATCTGTAGAGATTTAGAAATCTTTAAGTGTCTGAAAGTATTACAGAGTGTGAGAGAGAAAAGTGAAAAAAAAAATAAGGACAGAAAATTCTTTAAATGGTAGGTCAAAAAGAAAGAAAGGTACTTTGGGAAAGCAGGAAGATGAAATGTTACGTAGCATATGTCTGATGAGACTTATCAACTCCACTGCTGAAAAACTGAGTTTAACTGGATAGGCACCTGTTCTCTAGAAACATATTTGAAAGCAAGAGTAAGCTGCAAAGATTAAAAACAATTTTACACAGCTCAGAAAAAGTAAATAATTATCAAAAGTCTTACAAATGAGACATGAAGATACACTTTTCTCTTAGTATTTCTAATGCCTCAGTTTGAGTACTGTCTCCAGCTTTAAGGCAGTGTAGTATTTTAAAACAGCCGTAGACATTTTAGGAATGTCCAGAAAACATGGCATATGATAAACTGAAATATGGGGGCTGTTTAACCTAAAGAGAAGACTGAAGGAAACTTGACATCAACCTTCAATTCTTCTAAAATCTTCTACAAAGAGAAACAGAATAAATGGTTCTTTATGTCCCCTGTGGATAAAACAAGAAATAACCAGCATAAGCTGAGGGAAGGAAGATTTAGTACAGATATTTGGAAGAAAGCTTACTAGCAGCAAAGAAAGTTAAGCACTGCAATAAATGTCCCCTGTGTCTGCTGAATCCCCAGTATTAGAGATGATGAATTGTAGCAACAGTTTAAGAAGGCAGCATAGTTCAGCCTTTGCAGCACTGTGTTTGAGAAAACTATCTACTTGCAGGCCTGTTCCTGGTCATATCGAGAGCTAGCCTGAATATCTCCTAAGACTAGCAGCCAAAGAGTAAACATTCAAAACCCAAACAATAATTTATGGCTTTCTGTTTACACAGTCATTGTATGTTAGGAAGTGAAAATGACATTTTAAAAACATCTCTCCTTGCCAGCACATTTCAATGTAGCTTTATATTGCCTAAAAAGTGTCAGCACTGTTTTTAAGTCTGCCTCTCTACACTCTACTCTCTTCACAGCAGAGAAACTAAAATATAAATATCCAACTGATATTTTGTTTAAATGAGGATTCCATCAAATTAGAATATAATTATTGTTTAATATTTACATTTTATTTGCTTAAATAACACAGTATTCTTTAGAATAGTGAATATAGATTTCTTCTGTTCTGTTGTACACAAGAATTTAATGCGTCACTGCAGAGGGATGTGCATCTGCGAAGACTGCTATGCCACTACACAAAAATACAATATATATAACTTAGCAGGCTTTGAGAGACTTTCTCACAGCTACACTCTGTAATCACAAGGCTAGCAACAAAGTCTCAGAAGTAGGCACAAGGGCACTACCACAGCCCAGCAGATCACAGCTCCTAATGAAGATACACAGCTATTTTATCTGAGTAGAAAAAATACATGGCTGGCCAAGAGGAAGACTTTCTATTTTCTGAATTCTTTAAAAAACTTTTCTTAAATTGTAGTACTTCACAATATTGTCACAGCATTGCAGGATAGTCACCTTACGTAAGTTATAAAATAATCTGGAGTCCAGTCTAGACATTGAGAAAAGCAAGACAGACTGTTCAAAATGCTTTTATTCTTATTAGTGTAACACGTAAAACCAAGAAAGGTTACAATGAAAAATGAGGAAAGGAAAAAGGTTGGATTATCTTTGCTTTGAAGTTGGGTAGCGAAAAGCAAGTTAAGAATAATTTCTTCATAATGTAGATGGAATACAAAGTACAGAAAAGCAACCATGCAAATACTTTCAACGGGCATAACTACAATACAAACCAGATTTAATGAAACAGCATGCTATTTCCAATCCCTTGATGAAAAAAGCTGCTTCAATTTGACTTTATTTTAAAATAAATTCAGCAATTTGAGAAGCAGGAACAATAAGATAAAAACACATCCTGAAGGCATTTATTCTCATGCACTACTTACATTGACTCAAACAACTGCATGTAGTGCTCATCTCCACGTCCTCCTTCTACTTCATGGTCCAACTTCAAAATGATTTCATTTTCGAACTAAGAAAGAAAAGTAAATCTAAACACCGAGACGATATCTAGAGGTCAAACACGTTTCAAAATGGCATCTGAAAGATATGTTTGTATAGGTCTATCATAATGCCCCAAAGTTAAAAGCTTGAACATATTTCAGTTGAATAAAGTAGACTATCTCCAGATACCCTTACGAACAAATTGATGAAATAACCTGAAGAAACAGGCTTACAGTTTCTGTTTGTTGTTTTCATAGAACACCTCAGATGTGAAATGCAGGATTTCAGAATGAAATCAAATTACCTTCACCCACACAAAATACGAATGAACATGCAGTGCCTTATCTAACAGCTGTTTGTTAGGTCTGGCTATACCCTAATTAGGAAGCAGTGACATATAGACTATCAAAGATGGCAAACCAGGTATTTTTGTAGCTAAGCCCAATTCCTTCTCCTCTAGTAAACCATTTCTTCAGTTTTAATTTACAGTTATGGCACTTTCATTTGGAGCTGCCAGCAGCATTATTTCTCTGGTTGTAAAGTCAAAAGTACCTTTTTCAGCTCTCTAACTTGAAAAAGAATCTACATGTGTAAAAAAGAGAGAAAACCTGTTAATACTTCTCTGCTGGTTACACCTTGTTATCTGTCACTCATCAGTCCACTCTCAAAACTCCAGTTCTAAGTTTCCTTCTATCTCAAACACCTTCAGAGAAGTACTCCATCCCAGTCTGCACAGTCAGCCTTCTAACTTCAAGCTAACTACTAGGCTCAGGCATTCCTAAAATAAATTCACTGAAGCTGGATATCTGAAGCTTTTACCTTCATTATTTACTCTTCTCTCCTCTTAAACCCTTTAAAATCTCACACATATTCATCAGGTAGCTTTACATAATTAAGCAAAGGATCATTATATCTCACAACATTCAAAAGAACAGATGAAAAACATACTTTCACAGGTTTTCACACAGGGAAATAAAATTATATCTGGAAAACTAGTGATATCTTGCAAAAGTGTTGTTACAAATCTGTACTGAAATTGTCAGTGCTATGGCTTGCCAGTTCTAAAGTATCATTAACTCCAATAAAATCTCTGGAGAATTTCTAAGTCAGCAGTACACCATTATCTCTTAAAGAAAGGGAAGTACATGTCAGACTATATTTTAATCCAGCACTTTGCTGGATCATACACTAATTACACAAAGCCTCTTTAAAATGTCATTGTATTGTTGCAATATGAATAAATAATTGTGAATTGTCATTTCAAAGCAGTTGCAATAGATTATACACAGGAAACTGCCTTATCATTTTGAAAGGATTAATCCAATGAAAACCATGGAATTTATGATACATGCATACGACTGACTTGCTTTTTCCCCTCTTCTCCAAGCATATTAAAATGTTCAGATTTACATGTTCAAAAAATGTCCTCAGAAGTCTATATTTATTTATCACACTTGCAATAGAGATACAGAAGTGGCAGTGGATTGTATTTTTTTTTTTAAGTAACTTCCATATGGAAACATGCTAAGAGAGTGTTTCAAGAAAAACATACCACCAGTAATACAGTTCAGTGTAGGCTCTGTCTTTGTGCAAAATTACTGAGTGTAGCCCACTGATGTCCTTCAAACATGATCTAAAATAATTCACAAAAAGATGAAGTGCTCCAAAGAGCTGAGGTTAAAATAACTTCACTGATCTACGAATCTGGGAAAACAGAAGACTAATTATAATTAATGTAATATATAACACTACAAGGCAGAATATAATTCAGTAAGCTTTGCAAAAAGAAATTATAATATAAAAATGCCACAAGGTTTTCAGTTGTTTTAAAAAAAAATGCTAAAAGCCAGTATATTCATATCATTTTTCCCAGGCTTCAATATTGTGAAGAAACAGGTATCTTTTTGCACCTGCAGGCTGAAAACTTAGCACAAATATAAGTGTGTCGCCAAAGGAAATCCTCTTCACGTGAGAACCCTTCTTTTATCATGCAGTTGCTAACTGGCTTTAACGACAAAGGGAATACTTTTTATATTCTCTGGTTACCGAAGTTGGTTTGACCTGGTTTTGTGTGTTCCTTTCCTTCTAAGTCTCTTTCATAACTTTCCTTTGATTCTTCATTCTTTGACACGGTTTTGGTTTGTTATATTAAAACCTTAGAACTTAAAAAAGCATTCCAAGATCCATTGCCATGATTCATAGTCTGGGCTTTTAGCTGAAAGCCTCCACATACCCTCTCACTAAGCGTCTATTCCATTTGTGTATGCCCTCTGAAAGGAGGTGTGAGACATGAATATTAGCTCTTCTATAATCATTCTTTGTTCTCACCCAACTAACTGCATTATGTTCAGGTATCATGCGAGAAAACAAACTAACATAAATTTATAAAGAATCTGTTAGAGAATTACAAGTTTATAATGCTTGTAAAAAACTCTAATGTGGGTCTAAATGTCCTGTTTACAGAGTCACTCGTTTCAGTTCCTTCACACCAGAATTTTCCTAAATTTTTTGAAAATCATATGAATAAATTACTCAGGTCTGGCAAACATTCATTTTGTTGTTTTTAATATCTTGTGTGAGTGCTTTATCTTTCATGTTATCCACACAGGGTGGTGAGTTAACAGAAAGGAATACTGCTCTTTTATGTTGTCTGTTCTACTGCCCTGTGAATCAGAGATATAAAACATGAAAGACTGTTTATGCTGAGAGTAGGTGCACATGCACAGTTGAGAAATTTCTTCCAAACATGCAGCACAGGAAAGACAAGAGTGAGGTGAGCATGCAGAAAAGTTCAGATTAGAAGACATTTGAGAGAAGCAGCAAACATGGAAGCAGGAAACCCATCTAAAAAGTCTTGTCCGGGTGCTAAGGAAATCTTTGTGTCCCAGTAAAATTTAGTTTCAGATCAAAGAAATCTTTGGTGTGCCTTCACATAGTATCTTCAAGAAAAAGCTGGTAAAGATCTATCACAAGTATCTACACAGGCCATTAACCAATTGCAAGGCACAGAAAAAAAACACTTATCAAAATAAGAACAAAACTGAAATAAATCTCTGGGTTTTTACATAGATGAAATGATTTTTTAAAAATGTGTAAAAAATGACAGAGAATTCACTACCGCGCTAATACAGCAAATTATTTCAGAATACAATTTTCAGTATATAAATAATTCTGTTTTCTCCCTGAAGTGTTTCTGTGTGAGAGCCTTGGCAGACTGGGATCCAGATTGCCTCTGCACAGATCTGGAAGCTCTACATCTTCAAGTTGGTCACAATTAACCAAGAAAAATTGCTCAGTATTTTTCAACAATGAAGGCTCCATTTTTTTCCATAATTTTAGATATCCTTCCTTTTTTCTCCTGAGAGTTAGCTGAACAGGTCCAGTTAATGGCAGAAATCAAAGTTATTCCAGAATATAAGGCAATCAAGTGATTTTGTCCGTAAAATGAAGACATACAATTATGTTAAAACAACTTAGAAAGGAAACAGGCTTATAAACTACATAATACATACAAATCTCTATTTGAACATCCTTAGAACTGCCCTTGAGGACATCAGAAAATCAACTTTCTGTTTAAATTTAGAGTTTTATGCTAATGTAAAAACGTTACACGTTCACTACTGATTTACTGTGGAATTTATCTGGTTTCACTTCCTCACAGCAACAAGTATAATCCCATTTCTACTGAGACAGTAGAAACAGCAGGATTACTCAAGCAGTATTCATCAAAATGACAGCAGGAAGCCACGCAGCCAGCCACAGATCAGCTGGTTTGATTCTGCAAACTCTGGGGACAGAAGATTGAAGTGAGCGGCTGTTTCTCTCAAGGAGCTTTGAAACTATGCCTTGAGTGGCCTGCCTTCTACATTCATCGTACAAAAAGCAAAAAACGAAGTGCAGAAAATTAGGCAATACAAATACATGCCTCTTTTCTTTGAGAAGGCAGTACGGGAAGGAGGAATTTCAACGCTTCATAACAGACAACGGAAAACCAACAAAACCACAGCTGTAAACATGTGAAACCAAAATTATGGTCTCTAATGCAGCACCTAACAGACACACTCTGAACAGAAATATTTAAACACTTTAGAAGGAGTTGATGTGATCTGCAAGAACTTGGATACACACTGTGTACAAACTACATGATGCCATCAACTGGCAACATCACCAGCTCAGCACCAGATATAGCATATTTTGAGATGACTGAGTAGAAAGGTGATGTTGATGAGCACGAGTATCACTGTTTGAGCTGCACTTCTGTATGACACGGTTAAAACAATCTGGATGAAGGCGGCAAAGAAAAGGTAAAACTGAGAAAATATGTTGCTATGTATTATCAGTGAGATGCTTACATATAGAAGGTCATTGCTGAATGTGAATTTGAAAACACGCATAGTATGTGTATGAGAAACATTAATAGCAGTACAGAACTAGCTCCAGAAGAAATGAGCAGCATATAGCCATCCAGTGTCACAACACAAGTTGGCAGTAAAAATTTAATCTCTGTGGCATACTGAAAACGCTACACTGCTTCCCAGAATAATTAATGACTTCAGATCTCAGAGGCTCCATTTAAGAGTTACTTGCCAAAAGAAAAAAAACCAAACCAAACCAAACCAAACCAAATAAAAACACCAAAATCCCAACTCACTGAAAAAGAAGTTTGAAGGGATCAGAATTCATTTGTATGTGTAAGTATTACATGTACTAGTGTCTCTATGTGTATTAATATAGGTAATAGTAAGTACACAGCAGCTTCAGCACAAGGCTTGGAAACATCCAATCCAGACATTTTGTAGAGCTGAAGACTGGACTTAGTGCAGTAACACAGAAACCTGTGAAAATAGTGCAACTACAGCACCAGTTAAAAATCATTCACCTCTTAAATCTTTCCTTAGTACTTATTCAGCAGGCAGGGAATTGATGACTTCTCTAGAAGGCAACAATCTCACAGATTCTGGTCCTGAACAAAAACCTCTTTCTACGCATTTTTTTTTCCTGCAGTTTGTCAACTGCAGCTGATTGCATGAACCAGCAGAAATTAAAAAGCTGGCAGAAATACGGAAGAAAGCTGTAATGTGTCTGTGACAAAATTCAGCCCTAGTAGGCATATTTCTCATCTAATTTGCCTACATCTCATCTAATGTGCCTAACTGTAATTAGTATTAATTTTGCTTTAAAACCACTTGCTTATCTATCTAGTAGACTAAATAAATCCTTGTAACTTGGAACAAATGTCAATACCAAACACACACTCATTTTTTTCCGCATGGATTTGTCTGAAGCACTAAGCCATCTAAAGCTGATTCCTGCCAGTGGAAGCATTTCACATCCCTCTGAAATCCTTGAGCATAATAAATTTTCAAAATTTCTAGTAAGAAATATGGATATTAACAACAATAACAAAGCACATGTGCAAGAGGAGCTTGCTGAGAACAGTTACATTCACTCAATTCATAACCTTATACAGTTGTTAGCTCAGAAAGCTACACGACTCTAACAGGTCCACACAGAATAAACATTTATCCTCTAAACTTATCAAAAACTATGAAAGCACAAGAACACATCATCAGTCAGCACTATTTGCTCTTTTCAACAAAGGTCAGGAGGGAAAGTAATTACAGAATAATTCCCCAGATGGCTTCAGCAATTGGTAAAACTAAAGAGATGTATTTTCACTTTAATATCAAACATGAATAAGAATTATTTGAAAAGAAATTTAAACACAGATGAATTAATCTTTTCTAATCCAAGCTAAAATCCTTAACAGAACATGAATCCATGTTTATTTAAATAATGGTATTTTATTTTACTCTTAAAAGAGCTAGTCTTTTTTAACTACTTTTTTTTAAGTTAGCTTTTTCTAACATTTTGCCTCAAACTTTCAATTAGAGCAAACAACAGTAGATGATGTGCATTGTTTTGGGAAGTCTTGATAAGATGTACAACCTCATATTTCAAGGAAAGATGGTTAGTCGATACTTGGAGGATGAGATTCTTTTAACGCGTGCCTGACAGATCGGCAACTAGCTTCCCTTTGTAGATGAAGGAGAAGGGGATACATCTGAATGCCCAAATCTATCCACAGATGCCTAATATAGGTTGGATAAATTGCCTTTCTCAGATTCCTAGCTCCCTGATAGACAAAGATAGACAAAGTCTTGATGCCTAAAATTACAAGCTTAAATACCACTTCTCCTGAGTGAATGGAAGTTATACGTGCAAAGTTAAAAGAAGAATCAAAAAGAAAATTCCTCAGTATGCCATACACCTACATGTTTATTGCTATCCTTAAATATATGTGTAGTAGTATGTTATTTTTGAGATAACCAGAGGTAGAATTTTCTTTTCTCTAGGGCTAGTTGATTTCCTAGAAATAGCAAAAATAAAATAAAAGTCTGATTCATACATTTGAATAACTTCATATTTTTTCCTCATTTGGTGTATACATTTTGAAAAGAATGAGATGAATAAAAGCACATATACTGCATACGTAATGCAGAACATAGTCTCTTGAGACAACCTAACACATATGCACGCTCAAAAAGGGAGTGCTGTCACACATCTCAGCACAGTACCACATCAAGCTAATGAAATCAATAATTTGGGGAAAGCTTATTAAATGATTTAGCAGGCTCCAGACAAGCTCTAGCTTCAGTGCCAGTGCAGACTACTAATAAAGCTGTCTATGTGCTTTTTTTCCCTTTCTCTCATCAGAAGTTATCACAATTCATCACAATTATGTTTTCAACTGAACATCAGCATCAGTCCAGGTTCCTGAGTAAGGCACTGTTCAACTGAAACGTAATCATTTTGAAAAAATTGTGCTAAAGCTTTATGAAAATACTCTTCATAATACAAAATGCCAATTTGTACATCAGAAATGTCAGCTAGCAAAAGGTGGAGTTTACATGTCTGAGTATCAATATACCATTCATATTAATCTTTGCCTTTTCTAAATAACATGGTAACAATTTTAAGCAATATGAGTAGATGTGTATTTCTTTAAACAAAGCTTACCAGAATTGCTAGGTACAGAGAAGCAATTTAAGAAATTTATCTTAATTACCTCATCCAGTGGAGTGGAGAAAATAAATATCTGAGCTCTTGACTGGAAACAGTCCAAAACAGAATATTACAATCTAATGACACTCAACTCTTAAATTATGAAAATGTTTAAGTGCCATCTGATAAAAATTAACTACTATTTTTCCACTGTAATAAAATGAATGTCCCTGATCCTCAGCACTGAAAATTTATAACCTGAAACTAATCTATATTAGCATAACGAGTGATTTAAGGGTCAGCTAAGTATCTAGCATCGTCCAGGCATTTAAGCTGCTCTTCTTGTTTAATCAGTCAGTTTAACTGACGAGTTTCCAGGATTTTTGGTCTGTACAGATCTCTGCATCCCTCCCAAGAGATGCAGTATAAGCCAAGAACGGGAAAATATTTTTAAGAAGGCAAATGTAGAACTACTACGATATGTGAGGAACAGATGCAGAGAAGCAAGTGGTTTATAATCTTGGGCTCGAACCAAAAGCTTTATATTGTGGAATGCAGATCAAAATCAAAATTCCATCTGCTAGTTTGTTCCACACTTAGTTGACAAAGAAGTGCCCCATATGATTTAAAGTATTAAACATAACTGAGTTTGAGTGACAGATTTGTATTTACTTTTCTATGAATGTCTAAATTATAACTTTTTTTGTCACTTCCTGTTACACAGATGGTTTGGAATTAACTACTTGTGCAACTACAGAGCCTGAAGCTCCAAGTTAAAATCTATGTGAAAGACAGTGTGCAAACACAGAATAAGATAAAATTGTGCCCAAAGAACCTGCAGAGAAAAGCCAGGTAGGAGAGAAACTGACAGACGCCAGCTGTTTGACTACACACAGGAAGCTGTAGCAGGATACCTACTTTAAATCACACTCCCAAGTTTACCATCTTATTTCTTTTCTGTCAAAGGTATGAAATACTTATGATTTAAAAATCTATTTTGTTTGCAAAATTCCCATAGAAAACCTTTTTGGAATGTCAGATCTTCATAAAGATTATTTTGCACAAAGCAAATATTTAGAAAAGTTTCCTGTAAAATCTAATAATATGCAATTAATTTCAAACTATTAACTGAAACTTCTGTTGGATAGTATGTATTAAAAATTAAAACTTTTAATGTATAAAGATCTATGTCACATAAGGGTTTCGTGAAAAATTTGTATCAGTAGGGACCTCGGAAAGTCATCAAATTCCACCCCCTACTTAACAGGGTTGACTTTGATCTCATGTCTTTTGTCCAGGACTTTGTTCAGTAAGATTCTAAAAATATTCACAAAAATTGTCTAACCTCTCCGGGCCCCTGTTCCAGTGCCTTATTGCTGTTATTATGAAGGGCGTTTTTTCTCAAATCCAGCTAAAACACTTTGGAAAGCCTACACTCTCCTGCACAAGAGCTGTTCATTTCGCTCCTACTCTTTTGGATTTTACTTTCTGTAAGTGCAAAAATCCACACAACAAATGTTTACCAAAAATAAACTGGCTACATGACATTTTAACAAATTTTCCAACAGTATTTTTAATTACCTTTTTGAATTCTCCTGTCCTTTGGTATTCACACAACATCATGTCAAAAAATATTGGAATTGTAGCTTTTCGTAGTTCAACCTCTGGAATGAGAGTCATTTCCAAGATGGGTCCAACCATCCCCGGTATAAAGCAAATTTTATTCTGGCCTAAAACAGAATGGCAAATTAGATATTTCAAAGGAGAGGAAAAAAATTGTTAAGAAAACATTTAGGGCAGGCAGTCATTTAAAGAAGTATTTCAACTACCTGTGCTGGTAACAGAATTTAGTCATTAATCCCTACTCCTTCTGAAAACCTAAAAGAATGTTAATAAATATACTTTCATATCAAGATGCCAGCACTCAGTGGCAGAAAAACGAATGCATATCAGCTGAGCTTACATTTTCAGTCGATATATCAGTTTTTCAGCTTTAGACATCTCCTTTTAAAAACTCTGACTAGGAAGCAATCAAAAACACTAATAATCCCCCAAATTCTTTCAGTAGAACAGTGCCACATATGATGCTTTCTAGACTATAAATGAGAAACACATTACTTGCTTTCAACTATGAATAACATCAAACATTGTAATCAATAAATCAAACCAACCAACGCATCAAACATTGCAACCAGTAATAGAAACACTGGCTGTACAGCTCCATTCCTAAAACCACAAAAAATTATCTTGCAGCACAACAGTTGTGCAGCTGCCAAAGAACCTGTAAGTCGGCAAAAAACTTCAACTATGTTTGAGATAATCCTCAAATACTGCTTATTTCTGAGGGAAAAAAGTTCGCTATGTGGGTGAGACCACCATCAAAATCCAATGACCTGCCTCAGAAAGTCAATATTGCTTGAGGCTTAAAAGGAGACTAAAATATTATCATAAACAAATAGGACTAGACTAGTTTCATAAATAAAAGTAATCTGATTCTTTTTTTCCCCTCATACAGGTGCCATAATGTTGTAACTTTAAGGATAACTGAACAATGACTTCAATTGTTTTATGCAACATTATTTTTTCTTCCAGTCATTTTCAATATCTATAGGCATTAGACCCTAAAGGTCTGAAAGTTTGAAAAACCAAAGAAATTAATGTACTATGTAAATATTTTTTCACCTCTAAAAATGTTCATTCTTCCCCCAAAAGGCACATTTTCACATACAAGTGAAAAATAAGTGACGCTTTCAGCAAAGTTATATAAATACATACTGCTTCACCTACATAATGAAAATGAAAACTTTTAAAATTTCTGCCTAAAAATGTGAAGAGAAACTTCCTCAGTCAACTCACATACAAAACGATCATCACATAGAAACCTGCTCCACTTGTATGCAGTTATCTGCCTAGCAGATGCTTAAGTTCAACAAAGTGAGTAATAAGCAGAATATGAAGAACTGCACTGCAGTACTCTGGGATTAATTTTGCTTTTTCCTTCACATCCAGCCAATCAATTTAAATCTTACCCTGTGTTCCTGAAGATGACCCTTTGGGCAGGATGTGAACAGCTCCAATTGCTTGACATCTCAGTTTCAAAGCATCTACTTTATGTTCAGTAACCAAAAGAGTTTGTCATGACTGCTCTCTGCCATTAAGATACACGCCCTTAACATGAGTCAGAAGCAACTTGCTCTGAGAAAAATTATCTGGTTCTCAATTTCAGTATAATAAAGTTCAGCCATCTTTGAAGTTTGTGAATTCTCAGAAATAGAGAGAACTCAAACAGTATCTCATGTCAGTACCAAGCTTAGTCACAAGAGCAAAAACATACTTTAAAGTCAAATTCCATAAATATTTAGAAAAGCATTTCATATCAGATATCTCCCAGTGAAACTCACCAAGTTTGTACCACATGTCACGGATAGCAAAGCCAATTAAACGTCTCATATCTCCATATCTAGTAAAAAAAAAAAAAGTTAAGGTACTTCTAATCATTATGTTTTCCCACATTTTGTTAAGAAATTAAAGACGTAAGCTAAAGTATACATTTTTGCTTACTTGTTCTGGATTTTGTTGTACTTTGCATGGGAAAAATTTTCTAGTTGTAGTGAATCTTGGGTAATAAAAGCCACAGCCAAATGAAAATAGTTGTTCCACAGCTGTAAATTGAAAATAAGGAAATTATAATGGTTTAGAGCAAAGCTGGAGTAGTACTAAACCATGCATAATACTGAATTATTTATGAAACCAAATGATGCAAGCAATTTGAGATTTTTATATTATGCTATGTTGTACATCATTAGTGTTATGCAATTACGAGAAAAGCAAGGAAGATGAATTTTAATAACCACTACTACATATTTGCTCTTAATAATACAGCAGTTGAATAAATATTGCTAAGATAGATTTATATGAAATTCATTAGCTTACAACATTAAATCATGAACCATAGCAGGACAAGTGGAATATATTACAAGCCAGTTATCTTAACAACTTGGAGCTAAAGGCACCCAATGTAATTACATTTTGTTTGACAACTACTTCAAAAAGTATCCACTGCCTTCTGAGTTCTAAGTCAACAACAATTTGTGTGAAATTCCAGTGTATTTTGTTAAGAGCTGTCTACATTAAACAAGGACAAAATATTGCCCTGAATAGCTACTATTACTACTGAGTCATGCACTAGAATTGAGAGAATAAGCCTTTTATTTCCAGCACGCTGCCCTTCCTTTCTGAAAGCAGATTACTTGTCCTCCAGGTGATCAAAATGAAATATTTCTCTCATTCTAGAGATGGGAGGGAAAAAAGAATACACAGTAGGAAACAAATTCAAGGAAGTAAATAGTACCTTAGGGAGCTTCTTAACAGTTAGCAGTAGTTATAGATACTTCTTTAAAAACATATCTACAACTAAAAATATGTGTAAATGGTATCACTGAGATGGTAGAAAGGAAACATTAGAGGTATTCAGCAGTAATTTAAAGTGCAGAAATAAAACATTATTTAAAAAATTGTAAAAAATGATTACAGTGTTTTTAATTATTTTTGCATGGTGAAATACAGCCCTGTTTTGGGAACCCACATTAATTACTCTAAAAATCTAACGTCTCAAAAACTTAAGTGACCTCTGTTCTCTAGGCCCCAGAAAATCCTCTTGTGCACGAGCAACCATACAGAATAGATACCAGCACACAAAAATACACACAAAACCACAGGTGATTTCTCTAATAAATGAAACTCAAATATCCTCTATAGTGTCAAGGATCCTGCATTAATTTTATTCCCCCCTTAGAGGCACACCTAAAGCTCTCCTTAGGCCTGCTTATCCAAAAGCCCTTAGGAGGGTTGTTGCTGTCTTTAAGTATTTGTGGTCCACAGAACCAAATTTCAGAGAGCTAGGGTACATGCACAGACTCAAATGGTATTTCATTGGAGATGTATATTAATTTGTTACATTTTGTACAATTTAAAGATGGTCTGAATTCATCCAAACCAATCTCAGCCTTATTAAAAATTATGTTTGAGTATTCACACTAGCTTTTTCCTCCCTTAAAACAAACATTTAAGTTACATTTATATCTAATATTTGATAGTATGCTTACAGCACATGCTAAGTCATAGTATTTTTTCCCCAGGATAAATGTTATTTATGCTCTGAAAAGTCCCTGCTTCCCTTTGCCAAAGATAAATAAGGATAAATTTGATCCATTTAGAGTCCATCAGTTTGCATATGTCAATTACATCTGCAAAATGGAAAACTTCTCAAATCATTCCTGATTATGGAGAGAGAAATGAAGCATTATAATAATGGTCTATTTATTCACATAAAAATTCCAAGCTCAATGCTACCTTTGTCAGAAATGTACCCTAAAGAATTAATCCTTATTATAAATTTCCTTTCTTCCTCAGAATATTTTATGATTACTAAAAAATTATGACTGTCTGCCATTTCAACAGCATGTCAAGATAAGGACTTGCAAACTTTCAAATAACATAACTAACATTAAAATCCTGTGGGGCAAAGCAGTGTCTCAATAACATAAATGACACACACATATAGAATAAAAATAAATGCACAAAGTATTGATAAGACAAGTTTTAATTTCTTTTAAACACACAACGACATTCCACAATGTTGTGTATTTGAACATCAAGTTATCTAGCAGGTGGCAGAGCTGAAGTGGCACAGAGCTCTTGCACTGAGCAGGAATGCTCATGCTTTGCTGCTTCCTGTTGACATGAACTTCAGTGATGAGCTGCTGGCTGGAGACAGAGCCCTTGGAGACAAAGCTAGAGCTGAGAAGTGACCCTTCTCCATAATTAGTCATCTGTTATTCATTGCAAATTCATACTGACATGCAGCATGTAACTGTAACAGCATAAACCAGTTTGGTATATTTTAACACTGCAAATTATGGCAACTGAATTGGCCGAGCATAGCATTAACCACACACACGGAGAGGGCTTCAGATACACCAACACCCTTGTGTATATAAGGGCTAAGAGGCTAAATGAACTTAAGAGATCTCTCATCCAGTTTTTTTTCCGAAAACACGTTGTGCCTTACCCCTAGAAAATGTGACAGCTGCCACACTGGAAAATGTGGAATTAACTTAGCAAGAGATTTCTAAGGATTTCACAAGGATGAGATCTGGATGATCTTCTCAGGACATTTATTGAAAGTAAACACTGCTGCCTCTTCCTTCATACACGGCCTTGAAATCAATGACTCTCTTTCACTAATTCCTACCTTTTGGCCACCGCTTTCTCTACAGACATTTTTGTTGATAATATGCCAGGAGCATGAAGTCTTTGGGAGATGAATATCTGACAAATTATGACACATAAAATGTATTCCAACATTTCTCAAAGTCCAGCAGATAAGATGGTTGTTTTCTGGTATTTTTTTTCCCCTTAGAATATTATGACAAAAGCAAGCCCAGACCCTTGAGACCAAGAGACATAATATATTTCAGATAGACACTGGCTTCATTACTTTGACTTTCTAGAGAAACTGCACTTAAAAGCTTTCTGCATATGTGCATAATTGCAAATTACATGTAGTTGTCACAGCTGTTGTGCTAAGTTAGCTAAAAATAAGCTTCTACAATTTTAAATTAATATTTATAAGAAATGTTTAATTTACTCTCAGGATATATGATATTACAAGAATGTGATAACTTGACCCCAGTACCGTTCCCTTTCACATATTAAGACACATTTCTTCATCACTTAAAACTAATTCAATTAGTATAAATAGCTATTTTTACTATTTTTGTGAGTCATGTGAGTACTAGCAGATTTAAACATGTGAACAGCAAATTGTGTGTGTGTTTAAATAAATAGCTCAACTGGATCAAACACACATACCGACATCCAGTGACTTCTCCTGAGAAGATAAAGTACTACAAGAATCCATATTTTGTTTAGAAGTATATGCATAAAATTTCCAAAGAAAATTAAAAAATCATTATAAAAAAAAAAAGGAATCTATTTGATTGGGAAGGAAAGTATGAGCAATTTTTCATTAATCTTCCCCAAAACAAGTTAATACTCAAAGTGCATCTAAAAATCTAAACCAACATTCAGGAAAATTATTCTGCACTTACTGTAGAATACCACACTAACAAACTTGCTGAAGTTGCCTCAGGAGAATGTGAAAGCTAAAATTCAGAATGACTCACCAAGTGATAAGCATTAAGAACTGGCTAAAGCAAGCATTCTCTTCTGTTCAAGTAGAGTCCAAAAACTAGTAACTTTAGACTTACAACTCACTCATAAATTCTCTAAGTTGCAAGTACAATTAGGAGGGGTTTATTCCTATGGTACACAGATTGGTTCATGAAGGGAACTGCTTCTTCTGAGATGAAGAAGAGAATATTAAGCATTTCTAGGTAAAAAATATTGAACATCTTTTGGGACCTCTGCCAACTATTCTTTGCAATGATGTATTACAAAAGGACAGAACAAAAGTAGAACCTTTTCAGGTTAGTGAAAATAAGTTTAAAGAAGCTTTGAAGAAACACAGTACATCCTATAAAACAACAAAAGACTGTATTATTCATTTTTAATCCTTAAAGATTTTCACATCATTATTTCATTCCATTCTTTTGTCATATGCTTGTATAATGATGTAATTTATGTAAAATACTTGCAAATGGTTTCTACTCCAAGCATCAAACATTCCTGCATTAGAAAACACACCAAACTTCTGAAACAAGCACTCTCAAATCTAGAAAATGTCAGCTTCATTTATGCCACATTTTCCAAAACTTATTTTCTCTATATTTCTTTCCAACCTGAGCAATGAACCCAATCTCCAAAAAATTTGTAGGTTAATCTAAAAAAATCAATGATTACATCAATATCTTAGCACTGGTCACTATATGAATACATAGCAATATCACAGAATCTTAGAATGGTTTGGTTGGAACGGACCTTTAAGATCATTTAGTTCCAACTAAACAACACACAACTTCTCTGGGCAACCTGTTCCAGTGTCTCACCATCCTCAAGATGGAAGCAGGATCAAAGAGGAACAGCATGATAATATAACCTATATTTAATTAATAAATTAATAAATATAGCAAGCATAGTTAATAGAGATAGATAACTTTCTTAATGGTTGTTAAAATGAAGCATTAGTTCTTTTTATCATCTATTTACTCTAGTATCAAACATCTTTCAGAGCTTTCTGCAACGAACTATATTATGGATGTTTTTGCACAATACAGTGTGGATTTATTCCTCTATATTTGTAATGCAGTGAAGATTTTGATTTTGGAGTTTCTGAGTATTTAAAGATAAAAAAGAATAAGCACGCAATTGCATTAGTGATGCTAAAACACATTTCACTAATGCAGAGTTGATAATAGCGCTTCGTATACTGAAGAAAGATGGGGAAAAATGAAAAGATTAGCATTTTTTAAAATCAGGCTGACATTATAACACTGTGGGGACTATGTCTTTTGCAATAAAATCCTGCGGGTGGTAAGAATACAGATGATTAATATGAAATTATAATTGCTGTAACAGTACAGATTTAGCAATATAATCCTTTCTAAAGCCCTGTTAAAAGATACCATTAACAGAGGGGAAGGATAGGAAGGAGCAGGATAGGAAATCAATAGCACGGTATTCCACAAAACAGAACTTTTAATAGCTCTGCCTGAGTATACCACAACAAAGCAGTTTCTATGTGTTTAATCTTCCCTGTCCCTAATACGTCAGAAGCTGACATTTCCAGATGGAATCATTACAAAAGCCACATTGGACAAAACCATCGCTTCAAGGAATTCAGCAGCATTAATGGTGGCAATGGATTCTGACCACATTTTCTCCTAAAATAAAAGCTGATGGAGAAAATTTAACTAAAATTTTGAAGTGAACCATTAGAGATAAGTATCGTTATCTTCATTTTACTGTTACTGGAAGACTGCCATATGTTTTATCTAAATTAAATTAAATGAAGAAGAAAAAAAATATGACATAAAGTAGAAAAGGAATTTCTGCTGGAGTAAACAAAACAAAACATATCCCTTTTTTGCCTTGTTCTTCAGTCATAAAAATGAGTAAAATGCTGACAGTTAAGATATGCCTGCTAACGAGGAATGTTATTTATTTTTTTCTTATAGGAACAAAAAAAATGTTAATTAGCATTTAAACTTACTTTTTATTCTATACCTGCATCTCTATACCTGTATGGACAGATAATGTTTTGCATCAGAACTGAACTATTGTCAAACATTTGCTTTCTTTAAAATCATTGTGAATCATAAACAACTATCAAATCTAACTGGCTGCATGTTAATTGCTATAAAATAGAAACTGTTACACTTCTTCTTTGGTAAAGGCATTTAGACCGCTTGTGGAAAGTCATCTTATTCTCTTATTATTCAGAGATTTGAAAATCCTGGGCATTACCCTTGAGATAGGCAGGTAATATCTAGTTTTGAAACACAGAGGTTTTCAATGAAACAAAATTAGCAAGTTTTGATTAAGATTGTACAGTTACCACAGAAGGTAAAAGAGAAGTGTTTTGAAAACTCCCCATATTCTCCCATTTAGCACAACTGAAATACACATTCCAGACGTTTTGAGGGTATCATAAGTATGTATCTGCCATAACTGCAGAACCATACAACATTTTTGCTGCAATTCAATTTAAGAAACCAGGCTGCCTTTTTGAAATATGTTCCATAATTTTTTTCCTCATTAAACCTCTTCTGAAGTGCTCATCAATATCTATCCTAAATCCAAACCCTACACAACATTACGGAAAGGAAAGTGGTGCATCTGTTCTTATACCTGCAGAAGTCCAGCTGTGAAACAGTGATTTGGACAGGCTGTCTAATCACCGCATTTTAAATTAGCAAATCCTTGAAAAGTTAATACTCGATAGAAAGCACCTGCAATGTCTCTCTTTCCAAAGATAAGTTGTCTTTTCTAGTAGAAGTTGGTTCTCAAAATGAAAAAGAGCAATCCCCCACCCACAAAAGAAAACAGAGATGCAAATTACAACTACATCACATGGTGAGCACAAATGTGGCAAGCCGGTTGGCTCACGAGACAGTTCTGCATTCTATTATGAAAATCCTTATGGAGGCATGTTTCAACTCTACTGAAAACAGCTCCCTCTGAGGTGTAGGAAATAGCTTACACGGTATTCACCTTTAGAAAAGAAAGTTACTCTGGTGTCTTAACATTTCTTTTCCTCAACCCCTATTTTGCTCACACTGCAGTTGTGCTGTCCTGGTGCTGTGCTCTAAACCGCAGCTGTCCTGCAGTCAGGATTACTACTCCTTATAAATTTTCCTCCTAGTGAGAAGTAAAACAGTCCAAAGGTAGAACTGGAAACATGGGAGGACAGTTACCTAGGTAGTAATTCGCAAGTTATTCTGAATTTATATTTTATATATATAGTCCAAACAAAGAATGTTCAGAGAGGCAATCTAAAATCACTGGATGCATAGTTTTCAGATTATATATTTCTTTGTAGCAGAACTGCCTTAAATTTACACGTCAACATTCACACTGGACATTAAAAAATAAAAAATTAAAAGAATGATAAAAGAGTTCATTTCAGAAATGTATTTAAAAGAAGTGAGAATTCAGGCAGTATGAATATTCCATTGAAGAGACAGAGTCCAGTGACAGAAAGCTATGGATGATGCAGCTACATAATCAAACAAGTGGAAACAAAGCTGTGTTTCAGAAGTATTTCAGCTTCCACTATTGTCTGCCTCTCATTGTCATCCTCTGTTCTGCTGCTCTTTTAGACAAGACATGCTATATAATTTCATGTTGCAAAAGGCAAAACAGATCATTACTCACGAAAGATTCATTTTGAGAAAATGATCGGAGAAATCTATACTGGAGAGAGCATTGTATAACTTCCTTTCTGGCTTTGTACGCCTGTGACTGACCAAGAGTTCTCCAATACAGAAGAAAGCTCAGAGGAGAGGGGCAAGCACAGTCTGCCAGTGAGGCTCAGGGGACATCAAGGCATAACTGAGCAGAACTACGATGAAGGAAGTTGACTTTATCTTACCACAAAGGGGACCTGAGCACAGCGTTTGCTTGGGATGCATCTCAGATGAATGGGTCAACTGACCATATCAACTTGTGGTGTAAATGTTTTGCCCTTGAATTCATTAAAAGAATGTGAATGCCTCCCTGAGAATGCCAGAGCAGCACAGGGACTATATATATGGCTCAGTTCAAAGTCAAGTATAAAAACTAATCCATTAACAAAAGAATTTTGGAAAAAGCAACAGACCTGAGCTTTTATCCAACAGATTCCTTCCTGAAGACAACCAGCTGGGAACACCCAGCTTCATGACTGTGAGTGTATTACAGAAAATGGTTCTGGAAATCATGTAGGCATTGTAATTGAACCACAATTGCTATATTTTGCTAAGTAAAATGTACATTTTTACTGTGTTTTCAGAATCACCGTGCTAAGTGAAAAACCTTGTGTAACACTGTCAATCTTCAAATAAGTAAATGTGATATTAAATGTTACACCCTCCACATGTGGAGTATCTAAAAACCTAAAAACCTGGCCAGAGAGTACTGAACTCTGACAAGGCATTTATTGGCTTTATACAACAAACCAATTTACTTTGTAGGAAGTCTGCAGTCAGTGCCTTTACATTGAAGAACATTAGCATGAAGTACATTATCCAAGAATTATTGCACAGGTTAAAATGAATATTTACATCCCCTAATGCATTTAAATATGCATTCTAAAATAATAAATGACAGAAAAATGAGAAACTAGCACTAATTCTATTTAGTTTAAATTCAGCCTAACCTACAAGTAATCCATGATGAAAGCATATCTGACCTACAAGACACACTTCTTTGGGCACCATGGTTGGTTTTTTTTTCTTTTCAAAAATGTAAATATGAAAAAGATTTAAAAAATTGTTAAGAATTCACTAAATTTTTGAGATATCAATGATCTAAATAAGTACAGATAGCAGTGAGTAAGCAAATTTTAATTTCTAATTAAATAACAGCACAATAATAAATATTCTGTAACAAATGCCTCTTAGTTATTTCTTCCTTTATTATTCTAGGTTATGTTCATTATGAAATAGAACAACATCTCTTGCATGCAGCCTCTACTTTTGATTCTTTTACTGGGAGTGCCTGAAATACTTTTCAATACATTGAGCACACAAACTCTGCAACCAAAACTCAAAAACAAACAGAACCACCAACTCTCCATGCAGGCCTACAACCTCAGACATCACATGCCTTTTTCAATTACCTCTAAGAGTTCTTTTATGATGATTCTCAAACAAAACAACAGCTCTGGCACTTCCTGCCTGACCATTGCCAATCACAGTCACAATATTCAGATGTACTGCAGGTGTGAAAGCACTGAAATTTTAAAAAGGGCTTTTCACATAAATGGACCCCAGGAACCCAACTTGTTACAGGCTAATGCAGTAAAATTAATGTTGAACAGCACATCGTTGCTGTGCTGTGCATAGTTTGGTACGTATCTCCAAGGCACGAAACAACCTTACCACTGAACCTAAGGTTTTAAGTTTATGAACAGTTTTAAAGATTGCAACCACTGTTCTTCAGATATTTCACATCCTTTCACGGGTCCTAAATGATATGTATTATTTCCTTTCCGCCTAAATCACATAATGAGTAAAAATCAATTCTGCTTCAGAAGGAAGAAAAAGGCTAGGAACCTCTTATCCTCCATTTAAAAAGCTTCAACAGACTAGCAAAAATTCCTACACTGCTTTTGCTCTAGATGTATTATTTATTATTTGCTCAATTACTTCACAGTCTACTGGTTTTGTTTGGTTAGGTTGTCTGCTACACAGTCATGTAATCACTCTGCCAAGTGAAAAATACTCACACTTCTGTTTGACTTAAATGACTTTAACTACTGTTTTTAAAGTAATATTTATCTTCAACTATTCGTTAGTAGTCAGATTATGTGCATAAGAAAATACAGCCCAACGAGCAGTACAAATCATTCACTCAGTAATTTACTAAGAACTTAAGGATGTAACATTATATATTTGTAATCTTTAACAATGTGCACCTCTGTTTTTCCCATCCCAACATATTCCATTTCTATATTTTAAAATACCCTTTCTCAGAAATATTAAAACAATTGCCTTTGCTTTGGCTTCTATATTCTTCAGACACTGTTCTCAGTGCATATTCTCCATAAGGATCTGAACTGTAAACATCCCTTGTTCTTTGCAACCAGAAATCACTAGTACATATATCCATAACATGAGACTATTTAGCCTGAAGGCTGCTGCATAATGAATCACTGACCCTTGAATAAAGCCTTTGTTTTGGACACTTATTTTGTCATTTTTTCAAAGGAGAATCCATTTGTTTCACATAAACTATATATACAAAAATTTAATGAAGTTTTTATATCTGTTGAAGTCACTAATGTAATACAGGCATTCAGCTTCTTTCAAAAGTTTGATGCGCAACTCCTCTTACATAATAGCAAGTGAAATAGCTGGACATTATTTATAAAAAGCATATAACAAGCTCAGTAAAACATCTGTTGGGCTTCGAAACAACAGAAGCACATTCAAAGACCTTTTTTTTTTTTTGGTAGAATTTAAAAAAAAACACAAACAACTGAAGATAAGTTGTACCACATCAAATAGGATTGCCTCTATTCTGTTTTTTGATAGTATATCCTAGATTTATCCTAACAATATAAATCATGAACACATAAATGTACTGCTTAATTTCACTAAAGCAAACGTTTCTCTAAAATTCCTATATTTATTTGAAATATGGGCAGCTCAAAGACATCCCAAAGATTTTCACCCCTATGAAGAAAAGGCATTTCAAAGTTCTGCTCCACTTTCATGAGTATCCAGCCATGAAAGTCTGACAAAGAGGTAATGGTTAAATAACAACAGAAGAAAGCTTGATTTAGAACTCTCTTTTGCAAAACAGCAACTAAAACAAAAGCTACCTGACAGCAATCTATTCGTACCTTAATAGCTAAAATAAAAATATACAAGCACTGCAACAGCTACACATAAGGATTGTTCATTTGTTTTTTAACTAAAATACTCCAAAACAACAGAGGAAAACAAAATACTAAATCAAAAAATATTAACAGTCTTAGATGGAAACTGTAAAGGCATCTATTTTATGAATTGTGGAAGTATCCCATTTACTTTGAGTTAGTCACTGCTCATGGTAGCTTACAACCAAGACATACTGATATTAAAAAGTTTGAAAAGTATTTGTTTTTGCATCAGCTCATTTCCTAATAATAAGGAGAATTACTTTTAATTGTGGCAAATAACTCCAGCATCTTCGCGAACTTTAGTATCTATGCTATCTATCTATGATGTAACTAAGTGCAATCCACATGAGAAGTTTCACCCCAAGGAGGAAACTTCCAACAGTCAGAAATAGGAGACATGGACTTACACAGCAGAGTAGGAAGACTCAAGCTATGTCATCAAGAAAAAAGGTTCTTTATCAGAAAGAAAAAATATGATGTTATTTCTCTTTCCACTCCTTACTATTTCTACTCTTCGTTCCTATTTATTATGCCTCAACCCTTTAAAGTATTTTAAGAAAATTTTATAACTTTAAGGATAATACAATGCATATCAGAAAGACAACATCAGAAGGTCTTGAATAGTGCGGGACATTTTTTGTTAGAAATATTCTTGAAAAAGTTGGTCCTCTGAAAATGAAGAAGGTGCACTTAGTCTTCACAGACTAGATGCAAAACACATGCAAAACAATTAATCTGTATGTAGATATTTTTTCAAATATGAAAAACGGAAGCCTAATCCCGCAAAACTCAAATCAGTAGTATTTTTATTACTGATAAAGTGTCAGAAGGGGCTTTGATGGTCTGGAATGGCAGACCAGAATGCATGAGCTACTTATATTCAACTAAAAAGCTTAATACTTACTTGAACTTCAAAATTCATATTCTCCAGAAATTTTTGGTTCATTGTCTCTGCAAATTTGTTGATGGCTCTCAAGAACACTCTGGGGAAAAAAAAAAAAAAAGCAATATAGATCAATGCATGTATTCTTCGGGATTCTATTCCAACCCTGTGTGGTATTGAAAGCACCTTTAAACACTGGGCNGACTTGTGGAAGTATCCCATTTACTTTGAGTTAGTCACTGCTCATGGTAGCTTACAACCAAGACATACTGATATTAAAAAGTTTGAAAAGTATTTGTTTTTGCATCAGCTCATTTCCTAATAATAAGGAGAATTACTTTTAATTGTGGCAAATAACTCCAGCATCTTCGCGAACTTTAGTATCTATGCTATCTATCTATGATGTAACTAAGTGCAATCCACATGAGAAGTTTCACCCCAAGGAGGAAACTTCCAACAGTCAGAAATAGGAGACATGGACTTACACAGCAGAGCAGGAAGACTCAAGCTATGTCATCAAGAAAAAAGGTTCTTTATCAGAAAGAAAAAATATGATGTTATTTCTCTTTCCACTCCTTACTATTTCTACTCTTCGTTCCTATTTATTATGCCTCAACCCTTTAAAGTATTTTAAGAAAATTTTATAACTTTAAGGATAATACAATGCATATCAGAAAGACAACATCAGAAGGTCTTGAATAGTGCGGGACATTTTTTGTTAGAAATATTCTTGAAAAAGTTGGTCCTCTGAAAATGAAGAAGGTCCACTTAGTCTTCACAGACTAGATGCAAAACACATGCAAAACAATTAATCTGTATGTAGATATTTTTTCAAATATGAAAAACGGAAGCCTAATCCCGCAAAACTCAAATCAGTAGTATTTTTATTACTGATAAAGTGTCAGAAGGGGCTTTGATGGTCTGGAATGGCAGACCAGAATGCATGAGCTACTTATATTCAACTAAAAAGCTTAATACTTACTTGAACTTCAAAATTCATATTCTCCAGAAATTTTTGGTTCATTGTCTCTGCAAATTTGTTGATGGCTCTCAAGAACACTCTGGGGAAAAAAAAAAAAAAAGCAATATAGATCAATGCATGTATTCTTCGGGATTCTATTCCAACCCTGTGTGGTATTGAAAGCACCTTTAAACACTGGGCATGCTAGAAGAATCCAAGTTCACACACACGAACTGAACAAACTACATTGTATAATGTCATGCTACTTATGCATCACCAATTTTAAGCATAACTGTCAGTCTCTTGATCTTCACTGAAAAATTCACACATTTTTTTTTCCTCCACTGCACATTACATTATATTTTAGAAAAAACATACTGTGTTTTCAAACACAATTTCACCTTCTGTGCGACAAAGTGGTTCATTTACAAGTATGTTACTGCCTCCTCTTCATGGCTTTGACAGCTGAAAATTCCTGCACTTACTAGTTAGAAGCTGCCACTTTATCTTCCCAATTAAAAGAAAGCTTTTTAGTTTTCTCACAGGTGGCTGAGGATGAAGATGACATCTCTGACACCTCAGGTGGATCATTAAAACACACTGAAAGCTGAATTAAAACAGTCATTTATTCCAAGTGGAAGAGTGTAAACATGATGCCTCTAGCTCGAAAAGCAGCGTATATTCATGCTCATTACTAGAGCAGTAAGATTAAATGACATCTATAAAGCAGACTTCTTTGTCTTTCTTTGCAACAAAGTACATTTCCAAAACTAAAATCAGTGGTATTTCTGCACATTTATAAAGTTTATTAAATAATTTAGTTTCATTCCATTTACTATTCAGAAAATAAATCATCCATATTCCTCTACTTTGTAGGTAAAATAAATGAAGATTTACGCTGAAATACTTTGTGGACAAATATTATTGCAACCTCAAAGGCATGAACACAAGGAAAAAAAAACACTCCTAAATGCTCAAGTACACTCACTAGCTCTTACTGGTGACACAAGGAAAAAGCAATCCTAAATACTCAAGCACAACTACTACAAATCAGGAAAAAGATCTAATACTTGCAAGAAACGAGTGAAAAAAAATTATGAAATTCTATAAAATATAATCCTAGGTAAGCAGTGTAGATTGCCCTGAATGTAATGCTTCCTATTTATTTCCATGGAAACTACAACAGATACAAAGAACATGGTAACACTACTTGTTAGAGCAAATTCTCAGCTACAAAACATAATTTTTCAACACACTCACCACCATTAGCTATGCATTTTCACAGCAATGAACAAGAGCCTGCATGCCACGCTCATAAGAATCTGTACCAGTAGAAGTGACCCACTATTTCACAGTTGCTATGATGGCATCATTGCTAGGAAAATGTTGCCCACTGCAGTCCATCTTTCATTGGCCCAAACAGATGGAAGTCAGAAGGCGCCAAATCCAGACTATATGGAGGACGTGGTAGGACACTCCAGTTGAGATTGGCAATGTGCTCCACGGTCTGCAAAGCAGGGCCTTGTATCGTTGTGTTGCAAGAGAAAACTGTCATCTTCTCTGGCCTGACCATGGAAGTTTGAGCCTTCAGCTTAGTCAGCACTGCAATGTAATGGTCAGAGTTGATGGTTTATCCAGGTTCCAGGAAATCCAGAAGCATCACCCTTTTCCTACATCCCAAAAGACAGTGCACTTTACCCACTGAGGGCTGCATCTTGAACTGATGTTTTGACTCTGGCTTGCAGTGGCCACGTCACATTTTGCCACAGGAAACAGTCACTTTCAGCCTTGTATTGGTTCAATAGGCCCTGGCAAACTCGCATATGGTATTCCTTCACTTCCTGGGTGAGCACCTGTGGAACCCACCTGGTGCAACATTCAGCTCCATACACAGTTCCCTGGTCACCTGCTGATTCACCTGGATGAGCTGATCAAAACACTCTTCATTTCCTGGCGTGACAGCTGTGCATGGCCATCTAGAATGTGGCTTGTCTTTCATGTTGCTGTTGTCACTGCTGAAATGCACCATCCACCCCTTACTGTGCTCACATTCACTGTTTGGTCTCCATAAATGTTCAACAAGTGTCAATGAATGTCAGTGTGTGCAATTTTTTTCTGCACATACATGGAGGAATTCAATCCCACAGCTTTGCTTTTACACACTTCTACAACAGAAGTTATTTTGTCTAACTGCCCCTTACTGCCATCTGTCACAGGGTGACAAAATGTAAGAGAATACTGGTGGGGAGGTTCAACCTCTACTGCCTTTGCACCTCTACACCAACATCTGCCTCTGACATCATGGGCCAGTATAATAAAATAGTAGGCATTACTTTTGTAGCAGCCCTTGTATCTTCTGTGAGTATCTCTTTCATTTTCATAGATATTTTTATCTGACATACTGGAATGACACATTTTCAAGAAGCATGCAATACTTCCAGGCTGTCAAGTTCCAAGTATTTTCATGCATTTGTATTTTGCCTAGAGGATGTAACTATTTCTGTCAAGTCTGTAAGTCACTCAGGCAGTAGGTTTGAATTCTATTCCTGGCTCCTGTCAATGCCATGCTGTCCTACCTCAGTGACTTGATATCTATATGCTTCAGTTTTCTCCTTCATAAGAAGGGCATATTAACTAGCAACACATATGAAGCATAACAGGTGCCTATAAATACACTAAGATTTTTATGAAAATAATATGAAGTATACTATTAATTACTGCCAACAAAATAATCCTAAAGAAATAAATATTACTCCAAGAGGAGAAAGCTCAAAGTTGAGTGCAGAAATCATTCTCATTACATGATTATTCATAGTGTAAGTTATCTACTATAACAAACTTAATGGAGAAGATATAGATAGAAAAGAGACTGTAAAAACACTGGACTCCAGACTGGTTCTGAAAAATGCAGTATGTACTATCCAATTTCATAAGAAGTTATTTAGAAAAATTACTGAAAGGAACTATCTTGGCACAGCGTAACATATCTTCCCCTTACTTCCACAGTTGATCATTAGAATTTACCTTTTCTTGGACCTTTGGGAGATATGCTCAGTTTTGTTTTGCAAGTCAAGACTGATCTAGACTGATCTAAGGACAGGATCTTGGTTTCTCATACTGATAATGCTATTGGACATTTTTTTTTTCCAATTGAATTTCTCTTGTTATATTTTCCCTTAACTTTAAAAACTACACAGGGCAATAAATATTCTATTAAAGGTGTTCAATTATGAGAACTTCTCTACAATTACCTGAGTAATACAGAATCTAGTTTCGTATTGGTTGAAATAATTTCGATCTAAAATTGATTAAATTCCTCTCCCTACAATAATTTCCATGGCATTTTCAGAGTTTAGAGTCATTGCTTCTTCTAATTTACCAGACTCTTGGGCCTGATGCAGGCCTGATATCTATATTTATAGATAATATTGAAGGCCAAAGACTCTGGGCTTAATTTGAGTATAGAAAGGCAAGTTTCAGGCTTAGAACAGCAAAAGCATTGTCATGATTCCTCTCCTGCTATTACCTTTACCCTTTGAAATGTGGTACTGCTTCTGCTTTCCTTTGTTGTACTAACAAATAAATTGCTTTCAATTTTTGACTTGCATTATTAATAAAAATTATTTATATTAATACCCAAAGAATAAAATCCTACACAACTGAAAAGCAAGTACTTGTATTTTTTAAATAAGGCTAGAAGAGTGCAAATATAAAAATGATCTAATACAAAAAAAAAGTTGAAAACTTATGTCAGGCTAAGATAAAGATTTGATTTCAAACTGTTTGTCAGGTAAATTAAAACGGAGAGGCTGAGCTGGAGAGAAGGTGTATTCATTAGCATCATGACATTAATCAAAGTAGGATTCCAAGGATATTCTTTAGAAGATGGTGACTCTCCATTTAAGTTATATAACCATAGGTCTGCACATTGTCCTTGCTTTTGAAGTGAGAATAGGTGATAAACCTAAAATATAGATCTCCAACTCCAAGTTATTTTTAGCAAACAAGTTAGAACTACTGCATGAGCTCCTTGCAACATAAAACAAAGAGATAATTACCTTAAAACATAATAAAGTGGACTTTAGTTGACTTTGTGCATGGAGGTAAAGCCACAGGAAACTCTGCATTAAAAAAATATTTTTAAATAATGGCTGCCAACTGCAATCTATCAGCCTAAATTGGCATTGTCTGCTCTTCTGTGGCTTTGCAAAAGCTGGTCTTTCTATGCATCTAATTTCAGACATAGAACACTGCAGCCAAGATAATTGCAAACAGTAGTCAAATGCCCCTTTGTATTTAAACCAGGAATAGATAAAAGGGCTTCACTTTGCAAAAAAAAAAGCCGAGCACTCAGAGGCTCTCCTCCACATTTTAAACTAGGCTCTTCACTTAACCCTGCACATACAATGTTTTGAGTACCTAACCTAAAGAAGAAATAAATCTGGTCCCACAAAATTTTTTGTAAATGTCTAAATCAAGTGGAGGGTTATAAATCAAAAGCATGAGTGCACATTCCTTCTGACTCTCACACATGAATTCTTCTAAAGCAATGGTCCAACAGCAGGGAGACTTTTTCAATGTCTTTTCAAGTTCATAATGCTATGTAAAATTTGGAGGTTTATGTTTCAACTTTGTGGTGAAGTTGACTTGGGTATCTACGAGCATGAATTCAGAGTCATGTTCGCTGAGATTTCTAAAGCTGTGATTATACTGCAAAGACAGTAACATCTGCAAAGAATTAATCAATTACAGACAACTGGATAATAACAAAAAGAAGAATAATAAGAAACAAGCTTGAAAATATTATCTCCTATGCTGTCAAAGCTCTTAATCCAAGAAACTATTAAAAAGCTGGATTTTTAATACCATAGCTGAAAAATAATGAAGACTTGAAGAGACTTAAAATTCAGTACTTCCCAAAAATCGTGAGTGCTTTTCCTTCAGAGAATTTGGCCCACAAATTGAAGTCAGGAGGAGCTGCACTAACTTCATCTTGGCAGGTTTGTTTCTGTAATCCACAGAGGTTGGCCTGTCAGCACTTTCATTAGTGAACTCTCTATTGGAGCAGATGAGGAACAGGAGAGGAATTCTTTCAAAGCCTAAGAGATGCATCCGCTATTATTTTGAAAGTCTGTTCCAAGTTCTGACAGTCATGGTCTTGCTAGTATACCAATTACATGAAAACTTGGGTAGGGATAACAGAATCAAAATAACGATTCAACTTAGTTTATGATTACTTGACAGAAGCATCCTCATAAGAACACTTTGCAGAAGATACTTGATTTTTTTCTAACATGAAGCAAGCACAAAGGAGAAGCGGCTACTAAAGTCAACTGAGTCATTCTTGGGCCTCTGTCATCTTTCCTTCATGCGTGCAGAGCTACGAGTTGGCATATGAGATCAAGAACAGACTTGCAAAGTGGATCACATGCAATGTCAAATGCTGATCATTGTCAATGATTAAAACAATGGCCAGGAATTATAAGCTGCAGCTAGAAGATGTAAAATACGTAGTAAAAAAATCAGATAAGAAATCAGCGTGACAGGAGAGATTAAAAACACACATTTACTCTTTCAGCGACCAAAAGATCAGCAGGAGAAAGCCTGAGAAAACAAGTGGAAAGATGCAAACAAAAAATCTTCACAAATTAACAGTAGAAATATCTGCTAATAAAGAGGCAAACTATCACTGATTTACAAATGAAGGGCAATGGAAATGGAAACACCATTTAAAAATTTTGTAGCCATGTGAAACCTTCCTCTTAAGAACATAATTATGGCTACACTTAGGAAGCAATTCACTTCCATGGTAACTGGAAAAATACAACTAGTGGTGCAAGGAAAGTAGTATAATTTAATCATATTTCTCTTTGTCTCAGCTCAGTATCACTACAGACAGAAGCATGTTTTTTTTTCCATTCAGACTAAATTCTAATAATATAGCAATTTCCATTTTCCTAAACTCTTTTTTTAATGTATGGCAAGACTATGCAAACAGCATGGTCAGAAAACTACTGCTTTAAAATAACTGTTATTCAGGTTCTCCTATCTCAATTATAAATTGTTTTGTATGATAAATTTTCTTTATTAGTAGAGTGCTTATTATTTGAAAATTGACCTTGAATAGCTATGCCAAGCATACAAAAAAACCCTACATGCTACAATATACCAGAAGTAATTTGACAGTAATACAAAAGCAACACCTAGAGAAAGACATAAAATAGTAGCTACTTTGCTGCTATGAAAACGCAAAAAATAGTAATTCCATTTCACATCTCTTGATTTTGCTAGCAGCCTGTTTATCCAGCATCCACTCACTGCATGTTTTAAAGACTGCCTACCTCTCATCTAAGATTAAAAAAACATTCTTCAAATGGAGTATTAGGTGTACATTTATGCCAAACTCTTTTGAAAATAAGCAGGTAATTCCATAACATGGTTAACAATAGGCAGCATACAGAGACAGTACAAATAAACATACTGCAGTGTTAGTTGGTAGGAAGATGTGAGTGATTGTCCAGAACAAGCTCAAAAGACAGGACCACGTGAACCTCCTGAGGTTCAACAAGTCCAAGTGCAAGCTGTAGCACTTGGGTCAGGGCAGTCCTGGATACATGTACCAACTGGGAGAAGAACTCCTTGAGAGCAGCCCTGCAAAGAAGGGCTTGGCAGTTCTGGTAGATAAAAAACTTAACATGAGCCAGCAGTACGCACTTGAGGCCTGAAAAGCCAACAGTATCCTGGGCTGCATCAAAAGAGGGGTGGCCAGCAGGGAGAGAGAGGTAATTGTCCCTCTCTATTCTGCCCGCATGAAGCACAACTGGGAGAACTGTGTTCAGGTCTGGGGCCTCTAGCACAAGAAGGATACAGAGCTGTTAGAGCAGGTCCAGAGGAGGGCCACAAAGATGATCAGAGGGCTGGAGCACCTATCCGATGAAGACAGGCTGAGGCAGCTTGGCTCATTCTCCCTGGAGAAGAGAAGGCTTTGGGGAGACCTAATAGTGGCCCTCCAATAGTTAAAGGGAGCTTATAAACAGGAGAGAAATCAACTTTTTACACGTGTAGATAGTGATAGCACAAGGTGGAATGGTTTTAAACTAAAACAGGAGATACAGATTACATGTCAGGGGGAAATTTTTCACTGAGAGCGTAGTGAGGTCCTGCACAGGCTGCCCAGAGAAGTTGTGGATGCCCCATTCCTGGAGGTGTTCAAGGCCAGGTTGGATGGGGCCCTGGGCAGCCTGATCTAGTGGCTGGCAACCCTGCCTGTGGCAGGGGGGTTTGGAACTTTATCATCTTTGAGGTCCCTTCCAAACCAAGCCATTCTATGAAATGTCTCAGTTGGGCACATTTGCTGCAGCTGGAAGTGTTACTTTCCATGGAAATAAGTTTAAAACCCACAGTGAAACAACTGATCCTTGTCTTTATTTACCTTATCCTGTTTTCCAAGACAAAACTTATTCTATTTGCCCTATTACAAATACTGACTTCTGTGAGAACTTGGAAAGCCAACTAGGAAACATATGCCTAGATTTAATGGAAAGGATGTGCAAATCTGTGAATCTTGTGATACTGGGCACCAAGCAACCCACCAAGCAGAAAAAGAAATTAATAGAAAATAAGTTCTTCACCTCTGGAAGGATCTTTTCATATATTATATATGTTATACATACATATACGCACACACCCATGGGAAATTGCATTTAAACAAGGCCATTTTTAGTCTTACAGAAAAACAAACCATCTAAGCCACCATCTTGTTATTATACATGACTAAAGCGATTACTGAGCAGTACAAACCTTTTGAACTCATTATATTCCATTTACCTTTCTGTGTACGTATGCATAAAGGGATATTTTCATTAGACATTTATACTTATTCTGAGAATAATTTGTCCCCAAATTTAATTAAATAAGTTCAGCAATATACCATAAACAAGTGTGTAATTGGTTTCTGAGCTCTTGAAAATTCAAGCTCTTGAGAAAAACAATCACATTTCTATCAAGCCTGCTTAGGCCAGAGGTTTCCAGAGGAAAATGCGAAAAAATGACTCATACAGCAGATCAACCTTCCAAATTGTCGTATTTGTTTAAAGGAAACTGCAACACTGCCATCCGTCTTCAGTTACAGAAATTAAACTTAACACCTAATATGTCTGAAAAGAGCAAAAACTAACCTAAACTGCTAAACTGCTTGCATTTTTTCCCCTCTCAGGAATAAATAAATAAATGCCCTTTTTTTCTAAACTATTATTTTCTGTGAGACAAACAGTGAGCCAGGCAATGTTTATTCTACCTGGATAGCATAAACCAGAGTTTTCCTCTATATTTCCTAGGTAAGCAGGAATCAATATTAATAATCAAGAAAGTAAAATTAAGGCCTTTTTTCCCTATTTTGATACATACAATTATATTCTTAATCTAAAAATCCCATCACAGTTATCAGAGACTGAATTCCCACTGTAGTACCAGCTGGAGTAAAGGACAAAGTATACTCTTACCAACTGAATTTGTGTACTTTGCGTAGAGTCAGTTTCACAAATTCCAATGAATAGACACAACATCCATTGTTCTTTATTTTAATTAACATGTGGGTTTTTCTTTTAAATGAAACCTACTGATTTTGTAGAAGCAACAAACAGTTTGCAGCATCTCTCCAATTAATACTTAAACTTGCTTGAAAAAGGCATGTTGCCATAATTCCTGCAACTGTGTTCAGTATCCTTCCTATTATAAATGTCATTCTTGAATAATATGCTTAAATTGTGATTACTGAGCCTACAATTATTTTTCTTCAGAAATTTTGAAAGACAATGCAGTCCAACAACCACCAAATTTGTTGCCTGCGCTTGTTACTTAACAATTGCGCATGCAACTTCACAAATGCCATCTCCCAATACAGCAGAAAGCTACTTACTCTGAGAAGATTTTTTATTTTATAAGGTACTGCTGATCAGATATATGCACACTACTGAATTTTATTTCTTTCAGATGTCATATTCTATAGAGCCATTCACCAATGATCAAACAAAATACAAACCACGAGTCTGAAATCCCTACGTTCCCTTTCTTAAGGTGTTGTCTTGTGCTGGATGATGAATTGGAACTTGTTCTGCCTTGTTTTACTGGTTGGCCAGGACCTAGTGATACCCATAGTTCCTGGCACTCTGATAAATGGTAACATAACAAAGGTGGCAGTGATTTGAAGCCATAATGAGACTTTGCTGAACGCAAATACAACATGTGAGCAACAAGAGAAGCAGGTCTTGAGGGTGGTACAAAGCAGTTCATCAGCAAATAAGCGGGTACCAATTGTGATAAAATCAAGAATTTTCAATATCAATCTGAGCAATTACCACTTCCAAACTCAGAGGAACAACAGTAAGAGATATGAATGTTTCCCTCCAGTTGCTAATGACCCTAACCCTTTCTTTAACTCAGTGAATCTCAGTCCCTGTGCAGTTCATGAAACAATGAGGTACTGTAATCTCCTGTGAGGAATTATGTGTCTCTAAACTAAAGATACGAATAAAAAAGACAAACAGACTATATGGTATTACCTAAACCTGAAAATAATTTCCCTACAAATGCCATACACCTAGAAATTACTTCTTTTAATAAGCTAATACCCAATCATCTATGTACCACAAATGGAATAAAGTGCACACACAAGCAGCAGCAACTAGTAAGAAGTGTGCAGTAAGCATCTCTCATCAGAAGTTAATTAAATCTCCTATGAAGTATCACAAAAATAACTCAGATATTATATCCTCATGACCTCAGTGAGGATTTTACTATTTCCCAAAGTGTTCTGCTGCATCTAGAGTGACATGAAAAAGAGCATCCTTCCTACCTTGCTGTTAATGGAAGAAAGGAGGAAAAATAAATAAAAACACAAGTACTCTGTTTCTGTTTTTGATTCTCAGCTGCTAATGGAACACTCTCAGTTCAGATCTGCCTTCTTCACATTCCGATAGCCTTTGGAAATAAGAACATGATTTGAGAGTGCATAGCTCATCAACTGTAATAGTGATTTAAAGAAATCTGAGTTGGGCTATTCCGTCCTGATATAGGTAAAATCTGACTAAGTTTAGTCAATTAAGTTTCTACTCCCATTCTATGAACAGTCTTGCAACAGTTTAACCTGGGCATAGAATCATAGAATTGCTTAGGTTAAAAAAAAACAAAAACGTAAGAACTTAAGTCCAGACATCATGTAACATGATTTAATATCATGGATTACTCTGAGCATAATTTGAATTGCATTACCTTACAATTTTTTACATTTTCTACATTAGCAGAATGTGTCCATTCTCCCTTCTTTTGGACAAAGGCTTCTCCTTTCCTAGATAATGCTCTTAAAAAATGTTTTTCTCTTAAAATTTTCCAGTACCTTTTAAGTTCTTCTCATCCATTATTTTCCCTTTATCTGCACCAGACATATAACATTTAATCAAAGTATCCCTCACAACATAGCTCTGACCATCTCTTTATGTAGGAAAGCAATTTTTGTATCCTGCTCATTAGAGACACTGAATGCCTACTAACAGGATTGAATTTGTGGTACTAGTTATACTGCTCCCTTTCCTCTGCCTCTATTTGCACTCCAATTTTACTTTTCTGTAGTGCAATATATCCTACATATCCAATGTCTGCTTCCCTGCTAGGTACAAAACTCAAGAGAGCATCTGGAGGAGACTGTGAAGCTTTGTAGAATGCCCATGTGGAAGAAGTGCCAACCACATTCTGCCATTGGCTAGGTTACACTACAGACATGTCTTACAGCTTGCTTCTTAGGTTTTTGCAAATTCAAAAAGGGGAGACCCTTAAGGTAAAACATGCCTCTCAGAGCTTAAAGAAGGCCTGCATATAATTCAGGAAAAAAAAAATGCATAGTGACTAATAATAAAAATCCTCCCTCTCCCAGATATTGATATAAAATAAAATGAAGGCATTAAAGTAAGACTTATAACTCATCTTACTTATTTAACCTTGGGAAAAGCAACAGTGCCAAGTCAATTTAGGTAACCAATGTGTTTACATATCACTGTTAAATCACTGAGAATTTTTTTCTTAATGCTAGATACTGCTTGGTAACCCCCCAAACTTCTACAGCATCTTTTCTGAATGATGACTGATGTTTCTTTCCCACTCTTTGTAGTTAAAAATCCTCTACTTGTGAATAATACAACTGTTAACAGGACTTTATAGATTTTAAAATTATTATTTACACACACATATATACAAATAAGAGGTTTGTTGTATTTACATATATTACAGAAGACTGTTAAATTACTTTACTACTAAACATACTTTTTAAGAATAATCATCAGTACATAAAATATACTTACAAACTTCAGCAGCAGCATAACAACCTACATTGAATTAGATTTTATCTTTACAGGCCAAAAACTGGCTCAGACAGGGGAACTGGTATGAAATTGCTAATTTACTCAATTTTACATGAGAAGTTACTTTAAATGAGCACATCAACCAGTATACATGCTTCTGTCCCCCTCAGAAGAGGGATTAACGATCTCTATAAAAATTAGCGTACACTAGTGACATTAAGTGAAGTTTAGGCATTTGAGGCCTCACTGCCATTATCACTACCCACTAGAACAATAATCCTAACTTTGAGTCATGGAACACACAAAAAAATCTTTTCATTAACATTGCTCCATTCAAATCCTAGAACAAAAGACATCCAACGTAAAAACAGTATAATTTGATATCATAATGCTGCAAATTATCTAACTAATTTTTTCCTTAAGACTAACAACTCAAAGGTGATTATCAACTTCATTACGTATTTGTTCTCTTCTTTCAATCCAATACTAGAGGAGTAAAATTACTTAATTGTGGAGTATTTCAAATTAACATCATCTATTGACATGTGAGCTAGTCGGAACTTTGAGAATTAGTTGTTACTACAGTCTCCATGGTTTCTAGAAAATGAGAGGTTATTTTCTTTTCTACAAAATTAAAATAATGACAGCACATGATTAAAATCTAGCTCTCCAAAAGAACTCTTGCTTGGAGAAAAAAAAAAAAAAGCATATACACTGCATAATTCTTAATTCAATCTAACATAGAGCTTAATGTGTTTGTTGTAAAGAGACATTTTTCCCCAAATCCAGACCCCATGTTAGTGAGATTTATAGCAACAGCTTCAACTAAACTGTGTGAAAGGGAGGAAATCCAGCAAATACTAAAACCCATAAGATAAGAAGGTCACATGCTCACAGCTCATTTTTTGTTCATTTTCACTTACAAATACAGATAGCCTTGATGCCTCTAATGCTCAAATTTTGAGGAATCTCTTCCTCACCTGCATGTTCTGTAGCCAGACACAAGAACTAACAGAGCAATAAGCAATCACATATTTTACTTTGCATTTCCTAGACTGACACTAGAAGAGTATCTCAGAATGGCTAAAAAAAGTTTTTAGAAAATAAATCCTCACATAGTCCACCCTGCACACTTATATACTAGAGTTTCCTTGTTGCCAAAAACTTTCAATTGTAACTGATGCCCATAATAAACAAAAAAGCTCACAACTCAAGGGAAAAATATTCCTTTCTTCTTCAAACAAGCACTATTTCAAGGACACTCTGAGGAAATTCATGTGTGACACCTTGAACCAAACTAACTCTCTAGACCCACTATCAACGTGGAGGTACACAAAGATAACTTTTCTTCTTTTCAATTCCATATCACAAGAAAAACAAACTGCAAATTGGAAAGAGTTCATGTGGTATCAAAATCTATGTGATGTGACATTTCACTTGCACAGTGTGCAATCCCACTATCAAGATCACAGTCATTCTACGGCTTAACAAATATTGACCAACACCTTGTTTATCCCATCATCATTTCTTCTGACAGATTATAGGTGTGGGTTAAGGTGTACAATGTGCACAGTTTAAGTCCACAAGGTATTTTGTTTAGTCAATTTAAACATATAGGAGAACTCAAAGATTTTTTTTTTTTTATTAACAGCAAGCTCTCAGAGTAAATAATAGCAAGTATGATAAATTTGAATGTATGCACTTTTGGTTAGATACTGTCTTGATCTACAGAGGCAACATACCTGTCTCCAGTAATCAATCATGAACAGATGATGCATACTATAGCAATACACTCAAGTACATGAGCTATAGTAAACACTGTCCCCTACAAATATAGAGATGTACTCAAAGACATGGCCTTCAGCATTTTTTTGTGATCTAACCAACCGTTTCAGCTCAGAAAGAAAATGGCGTTTGTTAACTTGCATCACAGTGAACTCATTGAGGACGTTCTAAACCTACGTAGAAACTGTGCTGCTAAGATTTAACACGACTTTTACAGTTTGGCTTCTTCTGACTGTCAACATACAGACTAACTATATAGTTCCACTTTACGGTTACTTTTTTCCCTTTCTTTTATAAACGGACTTACAGCACAGGCGGAGAGCTACTTAATGAACTGTCAGTAAATTATTTTAGATGTTGACTTTTTTGGCATTGACCAAAATGAAATTATATTGTCATGTTACCTGGAAGGGCAAAAGTTCACTTTTTATTAAGATATGAAACGGGTTCCCTTTTCACAAGCACACTGATCATGAGCGCCACTCCTCCAGCTCCTTTTTACCTGTTCTGCACCATGCTCATGGCCATCCAGTCTGAAGGGTAAACATTCTTTCCAATTAGATCTTTGAACATTATGAATGTTTCCATCAAGAAGTCCTAGAACAACAAAATACGATAAAACTGTGACTGTTAACACAAAGTTCAAGTGCACGTGGTATTTCATGTACGGTGCACATATGCAGTTTTAACCTTGAATTTTTAAGTAAGTCAGCTAAAAAGTGTACGAGGCTAGCAAGCTGAAATGTCATCATTTATTACCAAAATCTAGCAAGGAGCTCTCTGAAAGGACTGTACTTTGTCAAATTACTTAAAGAGAAAGAAGTGAACAATAGCTCTCCACAGCGTTATTTGAGAACAAATGTTTATCATCTTCAGACATATGCTCCTGAAAAAAATGACACGTCAACAAACCAATGCCTCTACAAACAGGAAAAAAAAAAACAAAAACTATGGTATTTTTTTGCTGTTGTTTGTTTTTGCTTAAATTTGCTCTGAAGAACTGATCAAGCCGATGAAGTATTACTGCGCTTGATAGTTTTCACTAAAACTTCTATTATCGTCTATTATTATATTATCTAGGACCAAGTACTCAGATTGCTTGGAAGCTGAAATTATTTTGAAACTACTCTTATGTTTTCAAGTAAACTCAGGCACATGAAGAATTGCAAAAGCTACCCATGATTTGATCTGTTAGAATTTCAGTTATAGCACAACACTTGACCATACTAAAGAAAGGAAAGCAGACCAACCCTGCCAAGTGAAAATATTACTTCCATGTAGAAACTGTAGATTGTGTAATGAAAACCTTAGCCTATAACCAGACTATTTTGGAGTTATGTCACAAGTATAAGTAAGGGACAAAACCAGTGGTTAATTACTGATAAAAACTAGAAATATATGGCAAATATTCTTAAATTTATGCCAGGAACAACTGACATAAAATGCTGCATCAGGAGAATAAGGCATTTAACTGCATTTAGCACATAACATTATCTTGACTAACAGTGAAAAGTGGAAACTGATCGCCACGTGCAAAATGGGAATGGAAGGTTTGGTTAGTTAAGGGCTGTTTTGCTGTTGCTGTTTCTCTGTTTTGTTGACGTATTACAGTTTGTTTCTCCTCAAAGCAGTACAAAACAAAGATCCTTTTACTTAATTCTTGATTTCTAAATTACCACCTGAAGCCTAGGCAACAAAGTGACCTTTATGTCTTTCCAGGTTTCAGATCACAGTATTGTCCAGTGACACCAGTAGAAGAGGGAGGCAATAAAATGACCTACAGGCAAAAAATGTCCAGAAACAGATTTCATGCGAGGAAGAACCAGGCAAGATACTTCTAAACAACACTACTGATGATTCATAGCTAATAAAATACTTAGAATTATTTATCATCTCCATGTTTATTTTATACTCACCACTAGTTCTGAACTCGTCTGAAAAGTTTCAATGTAAACTGAGTAATGCTGATCATTCATCTGGTTTAAGATGGCTGTCATGCATGCAACAAAATGGCTCTGAAAGAAAACAGAAAGAGGTCAATAGAAAGGTAACACGTACCTAGATTACTTTAGATATTGGGTCGTAGTCTTTGTAAATCTGAACTATTCCAAATGCCTAATAAATCTTTTCATGTATATTAAAATCAAATGCAAACTTTCACAAGCTCAGATGAAAGAAACATACTGTGAACTCAGAGGATAATTCAAAAACTACCCTGGCAACAAGCCATCTCTGGAGAAAAAAAGTTGCATGATTTATGAAAAAGCACATAGAAGCACATATTCTGAGCCATACTTCAGATATAAGTGCAACTAAATATTATCTAAAGACTCCCGAAAAGCAGGTGATATTTCCTAGGATTCTACCATCATGAATTCATAGGAAGAAAAAAAAAATGTGATCAAAAATTTCTAATCATTGTAGAAACAAAGGCTATGGTATTGTACAGCAAAAAACACTGCAGGAAAGGATGAATTTTATGGCTGCTGAAGTAACTATTACAGAACTCTAAATCTTCTATAGAATACATTTCTCTCTGAAAACTTCTCTCAAACTTCCTCAAAAGTAATTGTTTTATTTCCCTCAATTCCTAAAGCTAAAATGATGCAAAATATAATATGATTTATAAGCCTACGCTTTCGCTGCCATTGACTTGAGACAGACAAAGATATTACTTACAGCTCACTAATACCATGCTTAATCATTGTTAGTTTTCCTTTAACACAGTGAAGAATCCTCCTTACTGATACATTTTAATTTTCTTAATTGCTGTTTTAGAAGTGAATCTGCTTTAAATGCTTTGATTCTATTAAAATAAGAGCATCTGAAGGATGTGAGCATTCAAAATAGTTTTGTGGATTGATTTGATTCTTTTCATCATGCTGGCTTAGATGTGACAGAAGTGACTCCGCAGTCCCTCTGACCAGAAGCTAATTTCTCCTTCTGATCAGATTCTCTGTTTAACTCTGCTTCACTTTACACTTCTGCTATGTCAGAAAGTCAACAAATACACACATTACCAAAGTATCAAACATGCAGACTTTTGTCCCCGACCATTTTGTCTACAACTAAAGAAGGAAAAGGCTTCTTTAACTTCAGGTTATGGCCACTAGAGGTCTTTTACTTTCATGTGTTAGCTGCTGTTCAGTTTGTACTGCCTTTTTTTTATTTATTTATTCCTGCGTGAGCAGATCTAGTACACTTCTTGCATATAAACAGACAAAATTACAATATAAAAGACCTATTATACCTTATTTTGGAGTAACATTAGAGCTAGTGAGAGGCTTGCCTACTTTGTAAGACTGAGAAGACAAATTTCCTGAGGAGAAACTCAAAGATTTCAGGTAAGGTATCGTGTGTTCTCGGGTACTGATGCTTTTTTTAAAAAGAAATGCTGATTTTCCTGCTGTAGAAGTTTACTTTTACAGTTATGAATCACAAAAATGTTTTCTGTGATGTTAAATTTATAATTGGAAGTAATAATGATTGCAAAGGGTGCAGTAGTGAAACTGTTTTTTTTTCTTTCTGATGTCTTGATTTTGGAAAAAAAATACTGGCAGAAGTTAGAGAATATTGTACATTAAAAACAATCTTTATTTTTATTAAAAATATGCCACAAAATGCCTTTCTATACTCATGTTAAATAATCATTTCTTAAAATAAGTAGGATTTCTTTACAAGCCTTGAATAGATCTATTATGTTGCTTAAAGGCATAAAGGCATGAAGAAGGTTATTTTTTTGTTGTTCTTGTAACCAACTTGTGAAATGTGTCTAGCTAAATCTGTTGTTATGGTACAGCATGAATGCCTAATCTTAATGATCGTGTATTGTCATTATATAATTAACAGATCATATGTTTTGATTACTAAAAAAAGCCAGAAACAAAGATCACATATTGCTAGACAGGTACCTTGCACCACACCTATCAAATTCATATTAGTGTGACTTTATGCTACATTACAAATAAAAAGGTGACAGCAAAGCTTGTTTGCTCCTAAAACTTCCTCCATCATTTCCAGGAAAATATACCAATACAGTTTAATCTCTAATAATTTTCTTGCCCACAATCTCAGCTATTAGAAATTAATTGCTAGCTCCTTCATAGGTTAAATGCTTGCCCCTCCCCTTCTAAACCTGAAACACCAGCAATAAACATCCACTTCTCAGATGCAGCCTTGGATTATTCAAGTATTCACGCTCTCTCAGCTACACCATTAAAACAGTCTCATTTAGGAATATAGAGAGCTGTGATCAAATCTGCAAATCTCTATTCACTTAAATTCTCCCATGCTGTTTAAGAACCTCCTACTAAAATATGCAAAGAACATGAAATGCTTGAAAAAAGATATTTTCAGTTCTGCACAGTAATTACCTATGACACTTTGAATGAAGACTGCATGCTCACTAGATAGAAGAAATTTGGAGTCAAGCACAGCCTACGAAAACAATAGTCTAATGCTCAGGATTGAAAAGTTTCTTTCATTAAATCAAGTATTATGTGTAAGGATTGAACAGTATAAAAAAAGGTTGCACAAAACAAGATGAAGTTCAAGCAGAAGCCTAAAAAGTCATTTCAGCTATGTTTAGGATTTATCCAAGGAATTAAAGCAGAGAGGCTGCTTAAAACTAGGTCAAATGTGATAAAAAAAAAAAAGTATCAAAGTAAACACTCAACTGATGAGAGAATACGAAGAAAAATTATCACAAATAACACCGGAATGTATTGTACTGCTTCAAAGAGATACAATAAAAAGTATGCTTTCCAATTTTAAATCATTCATACACATTTAGATATAAAAGAATCCAGGAACGTGGAATTCTAATTTTGAATTAATAAATTGGTTGATATCCTTTCAAAAATCATTAAAGAAAAAATACAGGTAAAGAAATACATCAGGAAATAGACAACATTTCCAGCAGGAGCAGGAATACAAAGTAAATGGGAAGTCAAATGAAAATGAGACACAGGAGAAAATGTCTCAGGAAATAATCAAATTTCCTGTCCACTGGAAAAAAAAAGAAGTATTATTAATATCAAATTTTAAAGAATTATAATGCTGGCTTCCTTCACTATAAGCATTGGAAAACTTTAGCTAAAGTAAAAGAAATTGGTTGTTAAGGTGAATATGTGAATATTAGCTGTGGATACAACAAGTACAGGAAAAGAAGCATCAGAAAAATATTAGGGTCATATGAATAAGACAACAAACTTCAACACCTAGCAACTAAATCCTGGCATACTTTATAAGAGCAAATGGTGACAGGTTGCCGTAGTAACTTCAGATAATACCAGCACCACAAGAATAAATACAGTAAATGCACTGGGAAAACAAACAGCAACATGGTAACAGAAACATGGTAGAGTGAAGCTACACTTCAGTACTAATGTAGGAGCATTTCAGTGGCTATTCCGTGAGTAATTTTCATGTAGGTGGACTTCTGGAATGATGAAGGAAGATCGTTATTTCACATACCCAACCAATATTTACCCTCATTAACAGAGAGGCACCAACACAGAGGCACAGTGTAAAGACATAGCCCTGTATACATCATTAAAAAGCAAATAAAGTGTAAACATGAATAATTTCTAATAATTCAAGCCCTTTTGATGGCCAAAGACATTGCAGTTATAATTACACCTGCTTTTTAACAGAAGCTTGATCTTTAAGTGTTCATTTTGCTTACACACTATTTTCTTTGCTCGATTATTTTCTTCATTCGTATACCGTAGCCAAAAGGATATGCAACTATGTAAGTAGTAGGTTATCAGACTGAAAAATACAGGAGAACCTTGTAACACAACGAAATAGTAATAGCAGCTGCTCTGTAAGATTTAAAAATAATTTGCAAGCTACACAGTCGAGGCAGTTCTGAAATTATTTCATTTAAAGCTTTCTCAGACATCTATAAAAGTAGTGAGACAAAGTTTTATGGCATGGCAGCAGCATGACGTTTTTAGAACATATATCCTTTGGCATCTTTTTTTCTTTTACTCTTTTTTTTTTTTTTAATATTTTGTGTTGATTTCCCAACAATATTCAAAAGTAAAATCAATTCTGTACAATATTTTTACTGCAGCTGCATTTTGTCTCCATAAATCCACCCCAGAATTCCTACAGACCATAGCTAGGATAAAGACTGTAATTGATTGGTCTTATGAGTAAGTCTATGTTCAAACATGGTTGTGCAATTTACTACTTCTCCCAGACAGTATTGCACAGACACATCTAAAACACATACAAAATACAAGCAGTCAGAGATTAAGATGAGCAATATTAAGCCTTTTTTTCCCAGTCAGAAAAAAATATTTATTGTGCTAAAGTTTGGCCAGCTTCTTGCAGGTAAAAGGACTGAAACAAATAAAACCCGGGATGTGCAGGATCGAGTTCTCTAGAAGTATAATAGCAGAAAACAAACAAACAAACAGGGAATTGCCAATTGTATTGTACTACAAAATAAAACAGGCTGCAATGGAGATCAACAACTGGGCCTAGAAGAAATGGCATGAATTAAGCAATTTATTCTTGCACGTACAAAAAGTTAATCAAACAAAGAGGAGTAGCATCTTTTATTTCTAAGCTATATATTTTGCATCTACACATTTTGAGAAGACAGATGTCTTAACTGCTGAATCACTTCTTTAAAACAAAATAGAGCCAGTTCGTCTATTCCCAGAACTCAGCCACCCTTTAATTCATTTTGTTTGTTTTTCAGCTGAACTAAACATAAGACAAGAACAGAAAAATTAAATTTAAAAGCTCAACTGCACACAGAGGAGACTAATACAATGTATTTCTGAATTGTCCAAGTAAAGCTTTATCAGAAAAATTATCCTTAAAATGATAAAAGCTTCAAAAACTTGCTTTAAAATCATCTCACAGAGAAAATCAAGCTCAATGAAAATAGTTCTTCAACAGCTTCTATCCATTATATTAACAAATCTACAAACTGCGTAAAATTAGGATTAATAAATAGTAAATTGTAAGAAATTCACTAATACATATTATTGTCAATTAAATAAGGGTTTTTTAAAAACCATTTCTATTTCAGTAAAAGTACAGCTGCATTTGAGCTTCCCAAATCACAGAATCGCGGAATTGTTCAGGTTGGAAAGGACCTTCAAGATCATCAAGTCCAACCGCAACCTAACCATACTGCTCTAACAACCCACCACTAAATCACATCCCTGAGCACCACATCCAAACGGTTTTTAAACACGTTCAGGGATGGTGACTCAACCACCTCCCTGGGAGCCTGTTCCAGTGCTTAACAACCCTTTCTGTAAAGAAGTTTTTCCTGATATCCAACCTAAGCCTCCCCTGGCGCAGCTTGAGGCCATTTCCCCTTGTCCTGTCACCAGTGAGAAGAGACCAGCCCTGCTCTCACTGCAATCACCTTCCAGGTATTGGAAGAGAGCAATGAGGTCTCCCCTCAGCCTTGTCTTCCCCAGACTAAACAGCCCCAGTTCCTTTAGTCTCTCAACAAAATGCAACAATTTTTATCAAAAGTCCATGAGAATCTCACAAAATCCTGAAGACATTAATGGAAAGAGTCTTGAAGGCCGTATAACAACATACATTACTGTTGAAGAAAAAATGTTAGTTTTCCAAAGGTACACACAAACCAGTAATGAAACATTAGTAGACACCAATATTTAGGCATCTATTAGGCTGGGATTAAAAGCAGCACTCCCTTCCCTGCTTGGATTAATCCTTTTGCTAGATCAGAGTCTGCCTTTGTAAAGTCTAGTGCTATTTTGTCATTATGCATAGCTAAGCTAGCAATAAGATTAGAGATGTTCTGAAAAAAAAATCCACACTACTCCTTTTTTTTTTGTTTTAGCCACTGAAACACTCAGATAAAGTCAAACTATTTTACGTGAGGAGCCTGGTACTAGTTTCTGACATTTTATATGTATGCCACTGTCAAAGCACTTTCAGTTTGGCAGTTCTGATTGTCATTTGTCCCTTTCCAAATTAAGAACATTGAACTGGAACTCTCGTAATCAGTTTAACTTTGTAAAAGGAGCAACAAAACCAGGTTAGTAATTGAAAGGGGTATAATACCATTGTGTTTATCATTTTTATTAAAGAAGGAACATTTGTCTTTATCTCCATGTTTGTTATGCCTCTGATATTAGCTGCATGAGTTTCCTGAACAGTTTTACAAGGATCTAAAATAACCATAAAAGAATTTATGGTTAGTTGCTGTAATAAACAATGTGTGGGAACATCAGTATATATCTAACAAAACATCTAGAAAGAGAATTATGATTTGAACTACTGCAACCTATACCTACACTGAATGCAATTCCAAATTAATACTATCAACTTGAATTGCAGCTTCAGAACTAAACTAATGAAATTGGTCATAAAATCTTAGTAGGTCGTGGTATATAGGATACAGAAGTTAGACCTGAAGCTATTTCTGAGGAGCTCTTTCAAAGTAATAATTTTAAATTTAATTTTAAATTTTAAAAAAGCCTACAGTTTTGTGAATATAACCTCGTCGCAGAGTCACTAAGGTGATGTACAGCTTGTAAGGCATAAGGAAAAAAGGAAATAACTGCTATAAAATTACTGACAGTGCTATGACAGCCCCCAGGAGGACATCCCAGAGATACAAAATGCTATAAAGGTGTTCTTACTCCTGAGACACCAAAGTTGGGCTGGCCATATTACACACAACACTGTCACATAATGTGCAGACTGCTGTTTTCAAACTCACTAACGATGCCACAGTCATGTAAAATACTCATTGCATAGGCTGTTCTGTATTGTTAGAGGAGTCTTGGAAAGCACAGAGAAAGAGGTTTTAAGACAATTACTTAAAATGATTAACTTGCAGACTGCTTTTTAGGGATTTCACATCTGATGAGGAACACGATTCTCTGTTTATTTGTGGACTTCACTAAGTATATGCTATCTTCCTGTCTCCTTTGAAGTTTACCACCTTCCCATGTGGAAAACAAATTTCAGACTACGAGGTATTTTTGAGAACACTCATTTCCATGCAGTTTTTGAGTATGCTCATTTCAATCTCCACAACTCCTGGACACCTTCAAAATGCGAGCCTCAGAAAAGACTGAATTTCAGAACAAACAGCACTGACAGACAAGCAAGTGCCCCACAACTCAGGACACTGCAGATTTACTACAGAAATGATTATTGATAATTAACTTCCCTAATAACAATTTTGTTAGCTAAAGCAAAATTTGCATTCATACAAGTTATAAAAGCAGATATAAGCTATCTGATATAAAGCAAAGAAGCTGTGGTCGTTTGGAGTGGGGTTTTTTTGCCCTTGACATCACTGGGACATTTGCTTATGTTGCCCAGAGAAATTACTTGTTAATTTCTTCAGCAAGGTTCAGAGCCCTTGCTGTGTTTATGGGTTTTAATCTCTCCTTTAGTGACCACATCAGTAGATTATAAAAGTGTGATCAATGTCCTTTGTGTTCTGTCGCCTCAGAAATGCAACAAGATTAACCACTATCAAGAAGACAGGAAAATGCTTATCTACACTTTTGTGATTTATTTATTTTTTAACCAGATTATTGCAGCTCTCCTCTCTTAAAGGCCTCCAAGACAGACTACGCAGGAGGCCTGGTTGATTCTAACTGCCTTCCAAAAACACGTATTGAAGTATCATCTCACCTTTTTTCTGCCATTGTACTGTCTTCTTCTTAACTATCTTATGGAATTTATCATCTCGTTACTTGCACCAGAAACACCTCATGATCTTACTGCACTCTATCCTCCTAAAGTATGCAGCTGTACCTTTTCTTCCTCTTGTTTCTATATGCATAGCACTTAGCATGCTGAAAGATCCATAGTTACAGAGTCTCTGCCCCCAACTTTAGAGCTCTCTGATACCTCAGTAAGAACCTCTAGCTGCAGTCTCCTTTTATTTATGTCAGCATTTTAAAACTAATATTAAGAGATTTTGCAGAAAGTATCAAGATTCAGAGCTGAACACATCACACTAGTTAGTTCACAAGCAGAGGCACGCAGCAGACAGAAAAACTGTAAATCCATTTTAGTAGTATGCGTTTTTCAACTTGTCACCCTCTGCACTTCAGTCCTTAAGAGCCTTTGGGTTCCAGCCAAATGCCCAGGCCCTATTCAACTTGTGCCTTTTTCAACTTACTGGATTCACAACTAAAAAAGCTGCCGATAAAAATAAGCATTTTTCTTTCTAAATACCAAGGGGCAAACCAGTTATTTTTGAACACTTAGAAATTGTTAGTACTGACACAATTTAAAACTCTCATTACCTGAGTCAGCAATAATCGAAAGAGAAAAGAATAGTATTTTATTAAAGTGTGAAAAACAAATCATCCATTTCTCTTAACCCAGTGGGACCAAATTTGAATGATTTGCCGTCCTACTGCTTTGAAGAATTAACAATGCTTAGCCATAAATATTTTGAAATAATGCTGCACATGGCAGTAATGCTATAACTTGGAATTTATACCTCTAGCAAACTGAGTTGGAGCTAAGCTTACATTCAGCACCTGGGGCTCCTAATATTGGGTGTGCTGGAAAGCATGCAGAGCAATTGCAAGACTACAGTATTTTGTGGCTGCAAATAATTAACTGAAGTGCTTTATTTTCAAGTCTTCTCCTCACACTCACAAATAGTAAGTAATCTGGAAAACAACTTCTCTCTACCTTTAGAAAAGATAACCAGGCAATAACTACAATTTATTTTTAAAGGCATTTGTACTGCATAATCTAGACACCTCACAAGGAACATTGAACCTTATATAGGACATTAAAATAAAAAGGACAGAAGTGGGCTATCAGATGACAGAATAAAATCACAGAGAACTGAAGATACCAGCTGGTGAACAAAACTGAAAACATGATTGCAAAAATTTGTCTTCAGAGTTTTCCTGAAAGCCTACACTACAGAGAATATGAAATAGATATTAAAGTCTGCAATGCAAAGCCAAAGGAAGGGAGCTGCTAAGAAGCAAATGAACGAGTAGCCCCAAGAGTTGTCTATCATGTATTCCTTGTGTATTTAACTGTAATCCATCAGCATATATGCCAACATCATCACATTTGTGCATCTTGAGGTAAAATAACTCATAGCAGATGCAGACAAAGGGTTCACTCTTGCTCTACTGTTCTCACTAGTCCCTCTCAAGATTGGATAATTCTGGCTTATGATAGTGAAATGAAGCAGAACTTTTACAAGAATCTCAGCTAACAACCACATCAACACTTACATCACTTCTTCATTTCACAAAAACTGAAAGAAAAGGCATTCCAGTTCACTGGATTGTCTTAGCAGGCTGCACTAAGAAGGATAAGACTTGAGAAGAGATTCCTCTGATACTGAAAAGCAGCCATGATCATAACTGATACCAGATTTTCTTCGGAGTCCCCAGCTCGTTACATCTCAGCCTATATTCTTTCTCCACCTGCAGCTTTTTCATCAAATAATAGGGAGCTTACAGGAAATGCCCCTCTCTGTATATACCTGCCAAAGCCAATAAGCATAATTTCAATATCTCCAGCAGTAACTGTCAGCCAATTTCTGGTAATCCAGTCTCTAAACTGCCATAATTAAATTCTCTCACACTGAAAATATTTTTCAGAACCAGAAGGTTAGAAAGTCCTACAGCAAGGTATATTCAGGCTAGTACATAAAAAATTGCATCTAATGAGAGCAAAACATAGTGTCATTTGCATTTCTTATGTCATCCACTGTCCTGCATGAGTAGAGGTAAAAAAGTCTCAGGATGCAGATTTTAAATTCCAGATGTGTCACCATGATGAGATAAGGCACAAGCTTCCTACTCAGGTTTCCATACTTCCGTAGGAAACCCAGAGTCACAGGAGAATGTATTTAAGTGAGAACCTGCATGCTTTTCTCTTACCATCTCCCAACATATGCAGGGTGTTTAATATGTATGTGACAGTTGTTCTCCTCTGTACACGCACTGAAAGCAAACAAATACTGTAGTGATAGAAACAGTTAAGTGCAGAAGTAAGTCCAGCAACTTCCTTCTCTTTTTAAATGACTTAGGTTAGAAATAATCTTTTTTCCTCAAATTCAAATTTCTTGTGTGCATCCCACATACGTATAGTTCAATATATATAGTAAAGACATGCAATTTCATTATGATCTTTTCAAAATCCTGAAGCACAGCAATGGAAATTCCATAAAGTTTTCACAGAAGGTGACTTTTTTTTTTTCTTTCTTTTTTTTTTTCTTTTCTTTTGTTACATACTTTATCTTGCTGCATTCTGCATGGATATCTTTTCTGAAAGGCACACAATCACCCTCATAACCTTTAATTAACTGAAATTTAACATAATATGCAATACTATTTTCCTAGTGCATGAATTTTAGTTTTTAGATGACCATATGTATTCATATGTAAAGGTTCTGAAGCTCATAAATGAAGACAGAAGAATCATATTCAGTATATACAAGCGTGACAGAGATCATGTTTCCTTTTTGTAAAAGGAGCTTTACATACATGAAGATAAAAATAATCCCAGTAAGGAAATAATGGTTTCTGTTTGTCCAAATCAGTAAGATTGAAAGCAAAAGATACTCACAGTATGCAATGAAGAGGAATTCAAATTTAAATAAATGTTGACGAAGTAAAACTGAATGGCTATACTTTGCAACAACAATCTGAGTTCTTGTTATCTCCCTCTGTGCAGCTGGACCTTCAGCTAACACTTATCAACTATACATTGAGCCATTTTAAAAGTTACCACTGCATATTACAGCCAACATACAGATCTAAAGGGGCCTGGATGGAAGAAGAGGACTCTTTAACAGGGTTTGCTGCTACTGCACAAGGGGAAATGGTTTCAAACTAACAGGGAGGGAACTGGGCTTGTTTAGCTTGGAAAAGAGAAGGCTCCAGGCAGACCTTATTGTGGCCTTTCAGTACTTGAAGGGAGTGTATAAACAGGAGGGAGAATGACTGTTTACATGGGTTGATAATGATAAGACAAGGGGAAATGGTTTTAAACTAAGACAGGGGAGATTTAGGTTAGATTAGGGGGAAATTTTTCACTCAGAGGTTGGTGAGGCACTGGAACAGGTTGCCCAAGGAAGCTGTGGATGCCCCATCCCTGGAGGCATTCAAGGCCAGACTGGACGTGGCTCTGGGCAGCCTGGTCTAGTGGTTGGTGACCCTGCCCACGGCACAAGGCTTGAAACTAGATGATCTTTGGGGTCCTTTTCAACTTAGGCCATTCTGTGATTCTATAAGAGAGGAGATACTTAAACTGGATATATGAAGACGTTTTTTACAATAAGGATGATGAGAAATTGGAACTGGTTGCCCAAAGATGTGGTGGATTCAAACTCAGGCTGGATGGGGCTCTGAGAAACCAGATCGAGCTGTAGGTGTCCCTGTTCATTGCAGGGCAGTTAGGCTAGATGACGTTTAAGGGTCACTTCCAACTCAATTCTGTGATTCTTTGATTCTGTATATATATATATAGATTTCTGTATAACAGAAGATTCTCATATTAAATGAAATCCTGAAAATATCAATGTGGAACAAGCACTCTGAAGAAAAATGAATTCCTTAATGAAATTATCTCTCTACCATCAGGAAAAGTTCGTCAATTTTTGTTGCTCTGAGGATAGTAAAAAAAGATCCAGAGGAATGATGGGAAGGGGTTATGTTACAGAATCAACATAAGACACTAGAATAGTTGCAGACTAAGTAAACAAGAGTGGTAAAAACTTTACAGGAAGAAGTTCAGACCAGAAATGGAGGAATGTTAACCTTAGAGAAATAAAGTTTTGAATAAAACAAGCTCAAAAATTCAGACAACAAACATACAACTTTGAAGACGTTGCTATCTTTTGTTTGATGCTCCACTAGCTGAACCAACATACACTAGGCTGGCAGGAAAATCTAAAACTACAAAAAACGCAGGAGATTCATAGAAGAATCATTTGGTAATACATGATAAACTAATTTGAAAGAACAACTAGATCTCAGAAGTTTCAATTTAGGTAGTAGATACCAGGAGAAATGTGCCAAAACCCATATATTCAGTACATTATTTATGTCGGTCAAAAGTAACGCCTGCTATTAATTTCCATGGAAAATACAACAAAGAACACAATAACACTGATTGGTAGAGAAAATTCTCAGCTACAGAACACTCTTTTCAACACAGGCACCACCGTTAGCTATGCACTTTTGCCAGCGATGACTAAGAGCCTGAATGCCGCGACTGTAAAAATCCACCCCTGTGGAGGTGAACTGGTGTCGCAACTGCTGAAACACACTAACCACCTCCTCACTGTGCTCACATCCACTGCTTGGTCTCCACGGATGTTCAACAAATGTTGATGAATGCCAGTGGGTACCATTTTTTCCCCATGGAGGAATTCAATTCCACCCCTTTGCTTCATACACACTTCCATGTCAGACGCCATTGTGTCAGGCTGTCCATCTACTTCCATCTGTTGCACACCATCAAAATGTAATAGAATACTGGAGGGAAGGTTCAACCCCTACTGCTGTCCCACTAATATCCATCTATGACATTGTGGGCCAACAGAATAAAACAGAAGGTGTTTCTTTTGGAGCAGCCCTCATACATTTCCTACAGGAGTCTTAAAGATACAGTGAGGAAAGGCGGTAGTGAGAAGGCAAACCGTAACGCTTTAAATGTAGGTTTTAGATTGCCACTCAGGAAATATACTAAGTTTAGTTGTTGGCTTACTTGTTAAAACTACACACCTGAAGAAAAAGGTTAAAAGATAAATGTTATTAATGAGTGTGGCTATAAACAAAGTATTGAGGCCTGCAAAGCAGTAATCTCTGAGCTGCATGCCTACCTACACACAGGCTATCTATGTATCTATGTCTACATACAGATATACATACGTTGGCATTTTGTAAAGCCTGGATGTAAATGTAGAGTAATTTAAGATGTAATATGTTTGCCTACACTTTTACACAAACAGAGAGTACTTCCAAATATTTTTTCAATGAACAAGAAAATAGTAGAATACCATATTTGTAGAAGAAAAAGCAGCAAAATTTTATGATATGAACCAGCTATTTGGGCACTTTCCAACTCACCAACCTGTCACACTGGATAACTTCCATCTCCCTGTAAGCACTCAAGCATTTCTTCAAGAGAAATTTCCCAGTTTTAAGTACAGTTACCTCTGTAAATACTGCCAAAAAAAAAAGCTTCTAAGCTATTTATGTAGGACTGGATTTATTCACTCATTATCAGTAAAACTTTGTTTAGATTATCTCCTAACAATAAACTCTGAATTAACAACCACTAATATATACTCCGAAAGAAATCTTAAGGTCAGAACTGTTTTTTTATAATCCACGAAGCTTTTTGTTCCAGAACACCCAGTGAGATATATCACCTCCTTTAAAGGAGGTAGTTGATGTTTATTTTTGTTTAAGTAGAATAACAGAATTTCAAGTAACGTAGTTCTGAAAGTTAATAAATAAATGAAGATCCTCATTGTTTTTATTTTTCACTGCGTCTTCAGCACCTCATGCAGAGTGGCACCACATCATCTCGAGCAAAGTATGGCCAAACCACACTCAATTTGCATTCCTAAAACTTGCTCAGCCAAAGACCACTTTTCTTGCTACAGTAAATACCTTAGCATCTTCCCTACCCTGTCTCAGCAATCTGAAGTAATCTTCAAATCTTGCTGTTTTATTACTCAGAGACAAAATCCTATAATCTTTTCCACTGCTAAAATCTTCTTCAAGTTAGAAAATTGCATCATGTATTACTGATCTATAGTAGATTCTTCTCTATATGTACCCTGATCCCATCTTCAGGTAGTTCACAAAACCTACTAGCAGGATTTGAATAAATAAATAAATAAAATTGTGTTCTTTGGTGCTTAGGTAAAGTTTGTTCAGCATTACCAAAACCACTGAAGAAGGGAACATTTGAACACCTACAGGAACACAAACAGAGATCTGTCGCATTGCTCACGGTCAGAACTAGATATTCTACGTACTCATCAATAAGAATAAATAATAAAAGGCTACTACCCAAGACAACTTATGCACTGGAGAAATCTCCAGAGACAAAACTACGCTACACAAATTATTTCATCTCTTACAATAACAAATGTATTCACCTTCATAAACAGCATTTTGCTTCATTCTGTGGGACTCAAAGAAATAAGATTCATTGCTGTGACTGATGAACATCGCTGTACACATAGCGGTCATTTAAAACATCCCTCTCAGCAGCTTCATGCTTCCTGCTTTCTGTCAGCTTTTTCCTGTATATCATTACAGTATGCAATTTTGTCCTGTAGGGGAATTGTTTTTAATTTGTAGGCTCTGCACCTTTCATACATTTTCAGTTGAAAATACTTCCCTCACAAGCCTGCTTACAGTTCATCTATACTTTCAGTACATCTTCATCCATGCTCTTATGCAAGAAGCTACGTCAAATATTTGCTAAAAATTCTATTCTTAAAGGCTTTTTCAAGAGAGAATTTCAATTATTTCAAGAGAATACTTTTGTTCTGATACCCATGAGATACTGCAAGCAAATGCTGGGAACGCATCTAGATTTGCATACAAAGTTACTCACTGCATGACAGACAGTCCTGGTCATGTATAATTTTTGCAAGCAACAAATATTTGTTTTCCACATGCTGTCTTTGAATATTAACGTCGTAAAAGAAGGAAATTAAGTCTCACTCGAGACTCTAATATCCTCATCAGCTTTTGGACATTTGCAATTTGAAGGAAAAATGTTGACTGGAAAATAATGAGAAAGGGATATTTCATGTTAACATCAGCACTTAAAGGTGGCGACTGCCTCTGTTCAATATATGCTGAAAGAACTCGGTACTGCTTATTTTATAGGCTTGAAAGGCAGGGAAAATCACTACAGAGTGTCTGTCTAAGTGGTCAAAATAAGACTACAAATGTCCTGAACATTAAAAAGTTGTCATTTCAGAATTCTGCCATTTTGGAATTAAGTCTGAAGCTCTAAAAATAAATATGGCTAACTTTTAAAATATTAAATTAATTGATGTATTATGAATAAAATCACTACAGAAACATAAAAGCACTATATTTAGAGATGCCATATCAAGGAAAATAAAGTTGCCTTTGGCTGCAATTTGCAGGGTTCGGAGGCTTTTTTGAAAATGCTGATGTTTCGGCTTTCTACACATGATTTCCAAAAGTGAAGCTTTCAAGCAGAGCAACACAAATGGAGGGCAAAAATGTTCTTCAACTTTCACTAAAATTCCCATTCATGCTTCCTTTATAGTTTTAAAAGCTCTATGAAACTCCCACAGTTTGTACTGATGTTAGAGACACCTCCTGACAACAGTGCTTTTTCCACCATTCCCTCTCTCCTTCTGACCAAAGAGAAATAAATTCCAATCAGTATGAGCCTTTTTTCTTTGCCCCTTGTTAATTTCACGAACAAACTGCTCTGTTAAAGGATCAGGTCAAGCATTTTGCTTAAACAACAGAAAGCAAATAGATCCTTGAACAACCTGAAGGCACCACTAAAGTCTATCAGAAGATCAAACAAAATATTGAAGTTAACAAACCAAAGATGCTCCTATGTGGAAAGTATGGCTCAGCTGAGAAATTTGCAGTAGAATGATAACAAATTAATCCATCTTAAATTAGGATTAGACTTAACTATGACCGTTAACTTTAATAACTATTAAAATAGTTCAACTAATAATTAGATGTATCTTAAGGAATATAACTTGTATGACAGGTAACTGGGAAGTGTTACACATTTTTATCTGTACTTTGTCACTTTTTTTTAACTATTAAAAAATGTTCCCAGGTATGACAGAAATTGTCTAATAGAACCTTCCCAGCAAATTCTGGAGTAAACTTTCCAAATGAATTGTAACTTGAATAGCACCCTACGTAGCTGGGCAGCTAACGGCTTATACCTGAAGGGCTATATTTCAGCGTGGGTCAGTACTCAAGCTGACCCAAGCCCATGAAGAGACACTTAGGACAAAACACATAATGACACTTGTTAAATTACTAATACGTTTAATTTATTAGTAGTTAGAAGTCCCAACCAGTGTTCATCTCCCTGTACTGTTTGTACCCTATTTGCATTGCGTGCAAATAATTAGGGTACAGCTCTTTGCCTAAAATATCAAAATCCACTATTTGATTTTAAACCATCGTATAAAATATAAGATGCAATCAGTCATACAGAAAACAAATATTCTTTTCCCACATATTTATCCACCAAGAAGATCGCTGCACTTCTAATGAAAATCAGTATTGTCACATACTTGCAGCTGCAGGTTTTCACCAGTGTGCTTATATAACAGGGTCAATCAAATGTTAATATATTAACAAGTCCTTTACACATTCTGTAAAGCATTCTATATAAAAGGTCATCTTCGTGACTTCACATACTTTCAAAAAGTTTTAGTACTCAGGTAGATTTTACACGAAATGTATTACAGACTACTGACATGCTAGGCCTGATCCAATCGAGTTCTGCATGGAAAATACATGGAAAGTTTTTTAAACCCTAAACAAGTCAAAGTGGAAACCTGACAGTGAGCTGCTTAACTGAGCCAACAGGTCCTCTGACCAAGCCATGTGCAAGTCAAACCTCCAGCTGCTTGTACACAAGAACTTTTTCACATCTTAGCACATAAATGCTTCATGAAAATACTATCTCCTAAAATCCTATCAAAATCTCCTTCCAAAAAAATGGTGAGATTCAGAGAGGAAGAGGATGAAAAGTAATGCATCAACAAGAAGGCAGACAACATTTCTCATATTCCTGGAATGCCTGTAGTACTAAAAGGGGCACTTAGAACATGGAAGAAATAACAAGAGCATTAGTACTCCTGCATGCTTGAACCAGGGATTGCGATACATGAAGTGACAATTCTCTGTGGCTACAAAATGTTGCAGCATCCATAACTGGGAAAAAAAGTACACTCAAATATCTGATGTCAGCACTTATTTTCAAATTAATTGACAGGTGTTTGTTGGTTTTTTTCTTGTATAATTTTCAGAGAATGCAACAAGATGCTTACATAATGGCTTTTATTATTCTATTCTAGCTTTGCAAAATCTCCTGGTAACCTGATGCTACTGTAAAAGAGCCTGCTATAAACATGAAAATGACATTAAATTAGAGGTGAAACTATTAAAAATAATTCTGCAGCTCACTGGACTGTGATGAATTCATTTCTGCCTTTACTGAACATAAAAATGCTAAAAAATAATGGAACCATAAACTCCACTGGGGTTTCTTATGTAATAAAAATTAAATCTGTTCATTAAAATTCATCCTAGAATGACTTACTACAATTGTTGCTCTAGATGTTACCTTTGAGAGAATACTAAAAAAAAGAAAAAATGGAACAACATTAAGAACTTGGAAAGTTAAATAACCACTAATTTACTTAGGTTGCTCCGAATGTAATGCCTCCTAGTTATTTCCATGGAAAACACAGCAAAGAACACAATAACACTGATTGATAGAGAAAATTCTCAGCTACAGAACACTCTTTTCAACACAGTCACCACCGTTAGCTATGCACTTTTGCCAGCGATGACTAAGAGCCTGAATGCCGCACCCGTGAAAATCCACCCCTATGGAGGTGAACTGGTGTCGCAACTGCTGAAACACACTAACCACCTCCTCACTGTGCTCACATCCACTGCTTGGTCTCCACGGATGTTCAACAAATGTTGATGAATGCCAGTGGGTACCATTTTTTCCCCATGGAGGAATTCAATTCCACCCCTTTGCTTCATACACACTTCCATGTCAGACACCATTGTGTCAGGCTGTCCCTCTGCTGCTTTCTGTCACACAGCAACACAATGTAGTGGAATATTGGCAGGACTGTTCAACCTTTACCACTGTACAACCAACATAATAAAATAGGAGACATTACATTCAGAGCAGCCCTTGTACCGTGTACTTTTAGATTTAAAATTTTAATTACACTTCTGATACAGTATTTTTCATCGAGCTCTTAAGGTAACAAAGCGATGAAGCAAACTGTGTTATGTATTTTGCTAACTGGAGTGCTTTAAAACTTATACTGCACTGAAAAGAAGAGAAAAAGAACATCTGAACATGACTCATCTCTGAGGAAGGAGTGGAGAAAAAAGTCAGCTTTACACCACTGTTTAAAATTAGACCAGGGGATGAAGGGAAAAACAATGCAGTTCTGAATAGGATATCATGGAATTACAGAATTGTAGGGGTTGGAATGAAACTCTAGAGATCATCTAGTCCAGCCCCTCTGCTAACACAGGTTCCCTACAGCAGGTTGCAGAGGAAAGCGTCCAGGAGGGTTTTGAGTATCTCCAGAGAAGGAAACCACAACTATTCTGGACAACTTGTTCCACTTCTCTGTCACCCTCAAAGTAAACAAGTTCTAACAAAGTAAGAATCTGTTCTCATGAAGTAAGCACTTAAAAAGGGAATTATTCACTTACTAGCTTACATCTCTTCATTTTTCTTGAATATCTCCAGCTAAGGAGACTACACAACCTCTCTGGGCAGCCAGTTCCACTGCTCCATCACTCTGTCAGTAAAGATGATCTTCCTTGAATTACTATGGAACTTTCTGTGTTCCACTTTCTGCACATTGCCCTTTGTTCTATTGTTGCTTACCATCTAAAAGAGTCTGCCCCCATCAACTTGACTCCTGCACTGAACATATTTATAAACAGTAGTGAGATCCCCTCTCTGTCTTCTCCAGACTGAAGAGTCCCAGTTCTTTAAGTCTTTCCTCATACAGGAGATGCTCCAGGCCCATAGCCAACTTTGTGGCTCTCTGCTGAACTCTTTCTAAGAGATCCTTGTTTTTCTTTTAACTGAGGAGCGCAGAACTGGACAGAGATCTCCAGTTGTGGTCTCACCAGGGCACAGTAGAGGGTGAGAATTTCTCTTGCCCTGCTGGCCACACTTTGTTTAATGCACCCCAGGATACCATTGGCCTTCTTGGCCACAAGGGCACACTGCTGGTTCGTGGCCAACCTGTTGTCCACCAGGTCACTGCACACGTCCACTCCAGCAGGTCAGCCCCTAACTTGTACTGATGCATGCAGTTAGTTCTCCCCAGGTGCACGACTCTACACTTGCTGTTACTGAATCTCATCAGGTTCCTCTCTGCCCAGCTCTTCAGCCTGTCCAGGTGTTGCTGAACGGTAGCACAGCCTTCTGGTATGTCAGCCACTCCTCCCAGCTTTGTATCATCAGTAAACCTGCTGAGAGTGAACTCTATCTAATCAGCCAAGTCACTGAGGAAGATGTTGAACAAGACAGGACCAAACACCGATCCCTGGGGAACACTGCTAGTTATAGACCTCCAGCTAGACTTTGCAGCACTGATCACAACCCTTTCAGCTCTGCCAGTCAAGAGCAGAAGTTTTAGCAGCATCTAGCTCCCATGGCCCTTAAGTCCATTTCTATCTTCTCATACTAACTAGTGATATGTGTTTCACCTTGGTCTGCAGAGATATCAGAAGCATTATCCAGCTCATCTTCAACATCTCTCATGATTTTAGGGAAAAAGGCCAATATTCACTGCATTAAAATAGAAATATGGCTGAATTAAACAGCTTGGCCAACATTTATTGTCAAAGTTCACAACATGAGTAGAAATTGAGAATGAAGACTGACCTCCAAACCACTGCACATAAATCATGAATTTGTACTGGTTAACAAAAAAGGTTCCACTTCAGACAGCGATTTTTCTTTTTGAAAGGAAAAAAAAAAATGCTCTGAGTGGCTTTCTTCCAAGATACAAACTCCAGTAAGGGCAGTGCTAGATTATTTTTTCAAAACTTCAATTGTTGAAATATTGCATTAGTATATTTCAAATTTTGGCTGAGTTTTATTATAACTAGTAAAATTAGTTGTCTGAACGCTTTCTGATCACTTTTGTGCTTTTCATTATTTTCAGAAATCTCAAAGAGATGAGAAAACTGCATATGAAATGAGTTTGATGTACTGTTTAATCCAGCTATTATCCAGTATACTGATTATAACTGGCCAAAACAGAAGCATCATCTTGTTCAGGAAATATTATGGTAATACAGGAAAGATTAGCAACATTTGGAACATGATTATTATACAATACAAACAATAAATTAAACAATCAAGATGAATCTTTAAAACAAAAATATCCATCTAGCAGCATATTATAGAAAATAGGTATTATGCAGGATTAAAAAACAAAGGAAAATATGACGAAGTCACTCAGTCACTACAGCTCTATCAAGTATAATTGTATCTGAAATGCTTAAATTCATCTGTTGTTTAATCTTTGGTAGGTAGACCATCTCAAAGTGGCAAAATAATCTAGAGTGAACAAGGAAGTTTAAAGTGCTGATGCTCAGAAGAAGGAAGGTGATTATACTAATCATTTTCCTGCCCTCATAAAATGCTTTTAGCCTAGTGATTTCCTTACTTCTTAAGAAAGTCTGTCGAGATTCCTTTTCCAAGAAACACTAGATTTAACACATGCATTAAAAAAAATAAAGTAGAATACTACTGTCACACTGTCATTAAAAGAAAAAAAAAAAACTTCTTTAAAAAGCAGACTAGTAAAATGGAAAATTAAGGTGTCAAACTATAACTGAAAGTCTTTGAAAACCAGATCAAATATTTAACTTTTTCCTCAAACTGCAACCACTGAATGAAGAGATTGGAAGAAATCCACTGTTAATTCAGGAAGAAAAATAACACCAAACAATTCACAAGGCATTTCCTGAGAACTGATGAGCAGCTGCCTAGGGAAGGGAAGGAATAGGAGAGCTGGATGCAAGGTCAGTTGTGAAAAGCTAGCATCCATTAGTTTAATTGGGAAGTGTCACATTAAAGTAGTCTATCTGCCTGGAGCACAGCAGCTGTGGTGGGATGTAGGGAATGTTCCTGCAATATTTGGATAGATTCTCAAACAAAACTATAAAAAGGCTCCAGTAATTAGTGAACAATATGAGAATTCAGAACTTGGCACTAGAACTTTGTTTGCAATAACAGCTTGATGTTTTTATTGTGTTAACTTGTTTACACTGAACAAGCAGTGCGGTGATTTAAGATACTCGATGCTGGTATATTGTGAAAGTATAATTTGTATCAATGTACATATTTGTTTACTGATATGTGACATTTGTCTCTGCACTGAAATCATCTGATACTTTCTTCTAAAGCTTCATAATAGAATAGTATTGTATTATTAATTTGCTTAAATTATATTGCTTGAAGTTACATGGGGATACATTAATTTGTTATACACTGTAATAAAATACTTTTCCCAATACATCCACCTCATTAAGTCCCCTAAATTAAAGATGGTAAAGTTTGTGCAATGCTTAAAGAAAACATTATACTAAGACAATAAAAGTGCAGGTAATTAAACCACCAGTTGAAAGCAAATATGATTTCATGCTGGGAATTTAGACACAATATTAAGCATCTCTGTAATCATAAAAGCAAATCTCATTGGATTATTAGAAATCCTGTGGTATATTTCCCACATTTTGAACAAATTTCTCTTATTAACCCAATTCTATTCTATTCCAGCAGCTAGCTTAGCAGTCCAGCACTATTTGTTGCATAGTCTGAATTTCAGCCCAAAATGTTGTGGAGGAGAACTCACATTTGAGAGGAAGTCCATAGCACAGATTATTTTGGTGAGAATCAGCAACTATATCTGGAGTGAAAAAGTGCTGGCTAAAAAAACATACAACTTAAATATACATAATTTGAACAAGACAATATATGGTGTACCCTCACCTGCATGTTCTAATTCAGGGAGCCATCATGAGTCTAAATTTGTAACAGAAGGGTTGCCAGCAAAATTCAATCAAAATAAGCTACATTTTACAATAAAAAATACTAAAGTAACAAGATTACTCATGGCCTGTGTGATTGCCAGTTGTATGTGAAAGTGTCTGCACATGGGATGAAAAGTGCAAGACAGCTTTTCCTGTTGGCACATCTATGTTCTCTTACTTCAGCACTAATACATCACATGTTCATTAGCAATGCCACTTTACATGCATTTCTCATACCATAATGCACCACACATCACTCAGCAACTCTTAACACACGGGCTTATATTCTTGGAAGGAGGCAACAATACTCTGCATCCCTTCAGCCACCGAAGCATGCATCATCAATGTATTACAATGTGACTGACTAACTTAAAGGAAACATCAGTGTTTTGTATCCATTATTGGTTGTTTTATGACATGATTCCAAATTAAAAAAAAAAAAAAACAACTTTCAGTTTCTGTTATAAATCTCATTGCCAAAGTTACAAAACTACAGGAGATTAAGAGTTGTTAGAGACAGTGGAACAAAATCACAACATTTGGTAATTTGCTCACCTACAACTGTTGTCTTTTTACTTTCAGGAAGTATTTCGTGTTAATCTGCATTTGCTGGTTATTCAGATTGGACCACTCTTCTGATGCCAAAGTACTCACAGGACTTTCCCAAATGACACAGTACCTCGGATGCAGTTGGCCTCCTGTTTGCATGAACGAAGTAACAACTACACATAATAATGCCTCTTAGTGAGCCCTGCTTGATACTATGTTCTTATCTGGTCCCAAGCGGTTACATTATTTTGAAATGTTAGTTTAATTTTCAACAGTGAAATCATGGCTGAAGAACAAGACTTTCTTAAGAAAGCAATCCAGTTTGTTATTAATTAATATAATTTCATCAGTAAAACTATGCATTGGAAATGAAAGTGCCCCCAAAAGTTACAATGCCTGTTTAGACAATATGCACATAAGACGTGTGACTGATCTGTCATAAAAAAAAAGCTGGATCACTAATGGAGAGGTGACTGACAAATAAGAGCCATCGGGAAAGCTATAAGACACAATGTGACCTTTAAATTAGTTAACTATAAGCATAGCTGTCTACTGCAATTTTGTAAAATGAAGAATCATTTTTGCTTCAGAACACAACGGTTTCTGCATTCTCCAGCTACAATAAATCTTTCCTTACATTTTATATTTAATATTTTTACCTTAGTGTTTGGTCTAATCAGAAATTAAATTTGAAAAAGTATACCCAAAAATAACATGTCAGCTAAAAGTATACACAGTAACAACAAGAAGTATGAAATGCTTATCTTGTTCATTAGCAAGGTGTTCATTTGCATCTAAGGTATACAGTCATAAGACAGAGTTCAAATGACAAATGTAATGGGTCGCAAAGAAACACATTACTTGCAGACTTTAAACTGTGCTTCAATGGCCCAGCAAAACATGAAAATGCGCCCGGTGCTACTGAAGAGAAACAGTCTGGATTCATTTGATTTTATGAGACAGCCACATCATCGCAGAAGCAAATCTCAGCAAGTTCGTTTCAAGGACGATGGTATCAACACAAAGGCAGTGGATGTCACTGAACTGGATAATAATCCTGCCCAAGACATGGCATTAATGATTGAAAATACAGAAATATCTCGACATCACAATTTTTTGTTACAACCTCCATCTTTTCCAAAGGCTCAGAAGGGACTTCAGAATATTGCCATACAAACATCTCCTAGCCTCAGGAAACACTTCCCTGTTTTCAGAAGAAAAAAGCTGTTGGCAAGCAAGTCACTAACAGAAATGCCAATTGAGCCTGCAAACTGCATTCCAGTAAAGGACAATCTTTCTGAACAAGATGTTATGTCTTCAGACTTCTGCTATTTAAGAATATCTAGCCATTTGGAAGATGGATTCAGGAATAGCAAGGTGGATGGTCAGTCAAGTCAAAGACTGCCAGAAGCACAAAGAAATGGACATATCCAAACCGATGATTCCTCAGTAACAGAAAAGACAACTACTTCTACACAGGTGCCTGAATACATTCACGTGAATTTTCCACAAAACAGTGATACTTCCACGGATGCACCAGACACAATTATGAATTCAAGTAATTTACCGCATTCTTCTAATTCTTCTACTATCATAAATAGTAATGAAAACAATGAAACCAGCATGCTGTCATCTAATTCTGAAAATATATGCCCTTGTCTAAGTGATTCCACTAACGGCAATGATTGTAATCCTCATTCTGACTCTTGTGAAACATCTAAAAGTGATTCTGAGTTGCCTGTAGTCAGCAAAGATGCAAGCAGTAAGGAAACTACTCCATTATCACCTCCATCAAATCAAAGTTCATCTCCTTGTTTCTTCACAAACTATCTACAGACAGTAGAGAATAAAAGAGATTCCAGCTGTGTGACAGTAACAAATGATGATCACACAGTAATGTCATTGACCAGCAGTAATGCATCAAAATCTATTTCTTCAGTTAGTACTGAAACTGAGAAAAATTCTACTCTGTCTGATGTTTCCCAGTGTAACAGCTGTTTAGAAGGATTTCACATGAAGTCTTCTCTGCCAAGGAATGAAATAAAACCACACATCAACAAAGAGATTAGTGAAATAAATCAAATTCATTTGACACATGGTGAACTATGTGCTCTACAAGGCAAGCTGCAGTCTGTAGAGGAATCCTTGCTGTCAAACCAGGAGAAGATTAAAGTCCTTCTGAATGTAATTCAAGACCTTGAAAAATCCAGAGCCCTCAGTGAAGGGTACGGTAAATTTTAATATCACTAGTTCATCAGAAATCTGAAGCAGATGTTATCACTCTTTTAACCTTTGCTACTATTTTTTTTTTCTGTGAAATACTCAAAGATGAGTTTGCAAAAATAATCTCATTCAATTTTCGAGAAGTTTGAGCCTTTACGGAAAAGCAAGTCTCTTTATAGCTTGTCTTTAATTAACACTGCCTTCAGTAAACTGAGTGAGAGACACAGTTTATTAACTTGCTTTGTTATTTAGATTTATGTTATCAGATACAATGCCAACACACAGAGAGCACAGAGAGCAAACAGTCTCCATCTAGCTAAAGTCTCTCTACAGTGGAACAACAAAACCCAAAAGTCTAATGTACTAATGTAATACAATAGATTTATGGCAAGCCAGCTTTCTCTGTCAAGGTCAGATACACATTTAGTGCCAAAACAGACCTATTGCTGGAACAGTTCATATCAGCAAAATCATGCTTCTGTTCAATAAATTAGTTCTGCCTTTGTGAGCAAGCAAAAAAATTAGTGGCCAATGTGAAACATCTGCAGACTTCCATTGTTGGAGCTACATTGTAGGTTACATCTCATTATATCACAGACAAAATATCTGCTTAAGGGGAATGCCTTCAGAATAGAGAAAGGCACAGGCCACGTTAATTTTTTTAAATTAATTTATTTAATTAATTTAATCGTAAATGTGTCAAGAAATCTTTGCAGGAAGTGGAGGTCAGGGCTTAAAAGGCATTAAAGCTATGACCACAGAGCATATGAAGATTGTTAGCAACAAATCCCTTAAGAATCTCATATTTCAGAATGACTGCTTTCTCCACTGTCAGTGAGAATGCATGATCTATATTTAGTTTTAGTGAATAGCCTCATATCTATTAGCCAAAGCCACAATTATTTATGTAACATATTTATGCATTATAAATAATAACCATACTACCCATGCGACTCATGTCAGAAGACTGAGGAAGCAGATGCATTCAAATGACAAAGTACAATTTTAAATATTTCTGCGGTCAAATTAGATTTAAAAAATATTCTAGTAATGCTCTCCAAACCATTAACAACAGTTTCAACTTACACTACATGTATCCTAGATACATTTTAAAGTTGACTTTTATGATAATATAGTATTTCCATCAAATAATTTTAATCTTTGGGGGAAAAAAAACAGCCAGTAAATCTCTCAAAGAAACAAGCAAACAGGAATTTTGTTTGCTTTTTAAATAAAACAGTGTGAAGTCTAGGTTATCATACATACAGTTTTAGACACAATGCAGCTGGCTTAGTATACTAGGTCTGGATGGATGGAGTTAACTTTTCCCACAACAGTCCATGTATTGCATAAAACAATAGCTCTTAGGCACCTAAGTCAAATCATTTGTGCACAATTGACTTGTGCGTAAAACTGGATCCCTCGTGTTAGCATTGTATTATGTGTATCAGTAGTATTTCCTGACTGCAGTTAAGGAATACTCTTATTTTCGTCTGCAACATGACAAAAAGGCTGCCCTGAGATTTTTGTGTAGCTTCAGTTGCACAGAAGAGTACAGAACACGACAATGACTGGCCCACATGACTCAAATCCAGGTCTTTGCACATATTTTCATGGAGGTAGAACAGGTTTGTGTGGTTGTTCAAAAACTTAGGATATAACTGACTGTGGTGACAATCACGTATGTCTACATTTTCTTACAAGTTCTTAAGAAAAAAGCTATTTTCATTTTATCTTGAAGATGTCTTGCTGTCGGGAAATATTTTATCATAAAAGTATCTTAATGTACTTACAAATACACATTACATGAACAACTGTTTATTACAGGCGCAACTTCTATCACACTGGTCAAGACCTCAACAACTGCAGCACGTGTCAGAACACCGCCTGTATCATTTACAGGTACCAGACCTCGCGCGGTTTTCTACTGAGTGTATTTCTCTCACTAATGTACAACAGACTGTTCTCCTCACAGCTGTAAAAGCTCCGTTACCATTAATCCATCTTTTTTAAAGAGACAAAGGGGAACGTGTGGAGGTTTCATTGATTTTTTTTTTTTGCCCCAGGTATAGAACAATTGGTATTGGTGTTGTCAGGAGATACTGTACTATTGAAAATTCAAATAGAAACTTCCAGTAATGTTTCATACTATTATTATCATGCTTCAAAAACCTTTAAAGCATTTCCTGATATGAAATTCCCTGTGCGTGTTAGATTTTTCAAGATAAAATTTCTGTTATATATTTGGATCTTGGAAAAGATAAGCAAAAAAATTCTCCAGATACCATTAAGCTCCAGTTCATGTTTATGTGTAAAGCAGAACAACAAACACGTCCCCCTTCTCACTTCAGCAAAGGATTATTTGTTATTATTTTAAGACAGGGTACATTGAGTCAAAGGTACTCCAAAATCATCTTGTAGTTTATGTTAAACTCTTATAAACTTGGTAGTACTGTGCCCTGGAAGCTATACCTATTCCAGGTGTTATGTTTATATTAAAACAGAGAGAGTCGTCAGTTTTCTACCCATTACCAAAAAGCTAGAAAGCACTAAGTCTTCGTAATACTGCACAAGTAGCTGGTCCTCTCAGCAAGGGATTTTCTAGGACCTCAGTCGACTGGTAAACACACTATCCAGTCAGTGCAAGCTCTGTTATAAGTCAGAATACAAATCTTAAGTTATTTGATTCCATAATACTGCATGGGCTCTTCAAAGAATGCTGAACAATTGCAGCACAGTCAGACTGGGAGCCCACACTTCACCATTCCAGACTCCTCCCAGTACTGACATACTCTGCAGAACAGAGAACAAAGAGTAAGATGAGTGCACAGGCAAAATTTATCATATTATATTTTAGGCCTCAAGTGGAAAGGTAAAGAATATGTATTCAAATCAAATTTAGTGGAGAAATTACAACAGTGCTATCTTAATCCTGTATTTTGCATTTATTTTTGTTGTGTAAGGGGCATTTTAAAGGACTTGGCAGCTGATCAGCTAATGAAACAATGGCAGATTTCCAAAATCACATGCCAATTTTACTTTTTTTCCCTCCATCATAATAAAAAAAAAAAGAACTTTGATACACACATCACATTATGAAATGTGATGTTTTTTTAAGTTTAATAAAAAACAAAACAAAAAATTTTAGTGGAAAATGAACTTGCCAGAAACATATTACGAAGATCAAGAGTTGAAGTAGGACAAGGCACAGCGTAATTAGTAAGGAAACTTGATTTGAAAGACCTTCCAGAATTTCTTTCTCTTTAAAGATATTACCATGTTCCTGTGGTTTTACGTATTTGCATGTTTCCATTTAGAAAAATAAATGTAGGAGACTTTCTGTTTATTTCAAGGAATATTGCAGGCCATTAGCTTTGCCAGCTTGTAAGCACCACACTTTATATTTTTTATGAATATGAGCAATGAATTATACCCACGTTAATGTTTTTTTTTCACACCACATTTTCTACATAAGCCAAATTTATTAACAGAGCTTTTATATATTAAAGGGTTTGATATGCTTGTTCCGTAAAGTCAGAGTTGGACACAGCATTGGAAATTATTGCTCAAAATATAGTTCAGTTGAGTGCTGAAGCCTTAAACCTTTGGTAATGAATTTAATATTTACTTTTCTCAAAGTACTTGACATTTCACAATTTAAACACCACAACTCTTATGAGATAAAAATTTCTAGTCTTCTCCACCCTGCACACCCTATTCCAGGAAGTTACATGCATTATCCAACAATGCGGCCTCAGTCTGTATAAAAAGGAATAATCAAAAAAATAAAGACTTATTTTATTTGATCAGTGCTGCTGAAGAACCTGAGTTGACAGAAGATTCATCTTTTTATTAGACTCTACAGGAACAGACATTATATAGAAATTCTGTAGAATTTATATAGAAATGACCCATTACCACAGGATACCTTCTCTCTTCAGAATAAACCATGCTGCTTATGCTGCCTTTTCAGTTTACACAGTTCCAATACAGGAAAGATCTTGAGTAACCAGTGCAAATATATAAAGTAAAGAACAGAAGAAACAGTTAAACACTGATGTGTCTTTTGGTTTACTAGGTACTACTTAATGCTAAGGTTGCAAGGAGGCTTACTTACAGAGCAACAGTTAGTAGAATACGAGCAAGAACACAGATCCTGCTTTGAAGAATTACTAGTTTTAAGAGACAAAACAGAAAACAGCAAGGAAATGTAATCATTTCCATTCTTACAGAAATGTCTCATAAGAGGCAGTTACAAAAAAGATTTCTGAGTAACTAATATTTGATGTTCATTACATTCTGAAGGAAGCAATCGTGTTTATCAGGTTTCATTCTAGACAAATCCATGTAATAGGTTTTATGCAGTCTAAAAAAAGCCATGCATGTATTTTTTCTATTCACAGCATGACTATTGTCTTTAAATACAGAACTAAATGTTTCATTTTGTTCTCTCTTCTGCTCTTCGAGAATCTAAGTTAGTCATGATTAAAACACAGCAGAATGATGTGTTAGTGTCACTGAATCTTCCTTATCATACACAGCCTGAGGCAATCAATATACTAATCTGTATCAGTTTAAGTGTTGATTACCCTAGTTAGTGAAAGAATAAAGAACTTTTCAGTCTTATGGCAGAAGCAAATTTAGACCAGACTGTAAGTTTACCTTTATTACCTAATCAGTAGGGTTAAGTGAAGTAACTGGGGACATTCAGTCTAGATCCTAGGACACTAATGCTTTTATTATTATAAAAAAAACACAGTAGGAACTGAAAACAAGCAGTTACCTCAAAACTCAAGTCAAGATATTAAATAGAGACTGAACTGACTTCTCACCTCTAGAGACAGTTTCTCCAAAATTGAAATCTGAAACTTTGAAGCAGGGAAGAAAAAAGGAACATGAACAGAGGCTTTCCATATTTTTGTTATAAAAGGAACATTTCCTTCTCCAGTACTCTTGACTTCTGACTACTGAAGAGCGCTAAGTTTTAGCCCAAAGCTGATAAAATTAAAGAGATGCATCAAATTTGTTGTTTACAACACAGTCTTCTACTCCTTTCACTTATTATGTTTACTCCCTGTCCAGAGTTCCCAGTTCTGCTAAACTGGAATAATCATATTGCTTTGTTTGACAACTGAGTTACTTTATTTCACTTAATTAAAAAATATATATATTAATCATAAGAGAGACAAGCTTCTAGTTAAATTTAACGTATTGTTCAGCACTGTTCCTGCCTTTATATGTACATACACACTGACAGTTAATAATGTGCTTTAAAAATATGCATGTTTACGCATTTTACAGATTTTTGGCACTAAGTATCCAAATTAAAATCAGGGCGTTAATGTGACATCCCAACTTTACTCTGATATTTTTTTCCTCCAAAAACGCTTGTATTACAGAAAATAAAACAAAATAACAGTTCCTTCCTGCTTTCCACTCCTTCAGCAAAAATCTATACTGCAGATAGAGCTGATACGAATCCCATTCCCCTCCCTAGAAAATGTGGAGAAAATAAAGGCAAACCATAGAGCACTGCCTCTTTTTTGTTGCTGTTTTTTTTGTTTAACTCTGTGGGTTGCATCAAACTCCTCTTTTTCCACATTGATTCTTTTGAGCTGACCTGACTTTTCTTTCTGTGCATATACTTGTTCTTGTCATCTTGACTCTCATTTGACATCAGTAATAATTATGGGCTTCAATACAGACGTTGTGAGTAGACTTCTACTTCCTATTTCCTTGTTAATTCATACCACTTATGTCAAAGATTTATTTTTTTAAATTTCATATGTATTTTGGTCCTTAGAGGAGATGAACTTCTCAAATTTAACATAGAAATGTTTTGAATTCATGACAGATACATGACTGAGTTAGATAACGGAATCAAAATCTGACCATTTAATAAAATGCACCAAAAGGTCATCCAAGTACATTTTCACTTTTTCTCCCACAATTTTTGTCCCTTATTTTCTGACAATACTGGAGTTCTTATCTCATGTAAAGTAAGATAATTTCTTCAGAAAATCTTAATAAATGAACTTACACTCAAGGCAGCAAAATATATTGCATTTTGACCAGGCTCTGATATCGAATGCCACATTTTTACAGAATCACAGGGGTTAGAAGGGACTTATGGAGCTCATCTAATCCAGCCCCCATGCTAACACAGGTTCCCTACAGCAGGTTGCAGAGGAAAGTGTCCAGGAGGGTTTTGAGTATCTCTGGAGAAGGAAATCACAACTTCTCTGGGCAACTTGTTCCACTTTTCTGTCACCCTCAAAGTAAACAAATTGTAATGAAGTAAGATTCTATTCTAATGAAGTAACGATTAAAAAAGGGAATTATTCACTTATTAGCTCACATCTCTTCATTTTTCTAGTGTAGAATATGACTTCAGACAACAAGAAGGAAGATTTCAACAGATTTTGAAAAGGCTGGATCATGCAGAGCAAAATCCAGCTTCAGCTTCACCTCAGAAGCCAGCATTTGATCATCCACTTCCCGAGAAAAAGGAGTTAAGAAAGAAAACAAAAAAGGTGAAAAAAAAATGCTTCTGGTGGATTTGACTTCCTTACAGATCTTGAACCGAAACACAATTTTTATATTTCAAAGACAGTAGAACAGAAAGAGGTTTGGAAGCACATACCTGAAATTACACTATTATGAAATCACAAAACTAAAGACTATTTAATTGAGTATCAAATCAGAAGAATTGATTAAAATCATATCACTGAATAAAGACATGAAGAGACTGTTTTTGAAACAGAATTGTAAGTTTTCTTCTTTTTTTTCCCAGTGACATTCATATTCTTTGTAAAGACATTTTTGTTAAGTTTCCAAAAAAAAACAAAAAAACAAAAGCAAAAAAACCAACGGTAGTCAAACCCACAGATTTCATTCCCTATTCCTAAGCAACGTGGACTAGAGGAAAAGAACTGCACTGATCTTTAAACAGACTGCATAATCAAGAATAAGTTCAGGGGAATCTCCCAGAGGAGATAATTATAACTATTTTGCATCTCCAGTGAAATTTATTGGTTGTTGTCATCTAAGATTTAACCACAACGAAGAATTTCAGGTTCAAGTTTTATTCTGTTCTTATATCAGTTCACTTTGAAAAGGAATTCTTTGAAAGTTTGTCATTTAATAGACTTCTCTGTTAAGTATCTTAAAAGTAGCAAAAAAAAAAAAAAAATCACAGTAATTCCAGATTTAATTTCCTTCCTTAACAAGGTTCAATTAGTTCTATTTTAGTTTTAAGCATCTCCATGATGGAGAACACCCAAAGGTGGTGTTTTCCAACGTATGACCACCTCCACAATGAAAAGTAACATCTGATTAGATTTTACTGAATTCTGACTTGTATTTGTTACATCTTGCTCTATCCCAATGCACCTTACCTTGCTGAATAGAAAGGAATAACCACTTTTGCTTCTGTACTGCTAAAACACTTGCCTAATTCTTCCCCTCTGTACTTCTATGCATTTAAAACCTTTGTTGCTATATCAAAACATTCTAACGTTTTTCTTTGCCTTAGGAGGGTAAATGACTTTATGCAGGCCTGTATGATACAACACAGATAATAAGTTAATATTCAAAAAATTTATCTGTCTGCAGAATTTTTCATAAACTGACTCTGGTTAGTCAGTTCAAGTGATGCCAGGGTTTTCAAAAGATTAACCTCTAGATCCTCATGTTTTAAATCATATGTTATTAGTTCTGTAATATTAGTTAAAAATGTCTATCCTTTTTGTGCACTTCTTTGTTCCTCCAATGCTTAGGGTTAACTAGACAGTTGAAAACACCTTAAAAGCAATTATGCATAGATGTCATAAAAGACCACAGCTTATAAAAACTGGTCTTCATTTACAATGGTACTGTCATGTGGCTTAATTTATAAGGATACTAAAGGATACTAAAGTTTGAAAAATCATGTTAAGTACAGTCAGTATGGAATTGACAGACACAGAATTATTATTACTTTAAAGGGCTTTTGAAAGGAAAGCTGTACATGAAACGTTACTAGCAAAAAGTATGCCTTTAGTGAGCCAGAGAAGTTTGTCAATAGTGGTTTGTGGATATAGTAGGCATCAGAATTTATTAGATAAGAGTATGTCATTGTATCACACTCATCTACATGTACTGCTTACGCTGGCACTCCAACAGCATTCCTATTTTGCATTACTGTAATTGATACACCGAAGAATCTGTTAGAGTGCAAAAGTTTCTTGTGTATTAAAATATCATTTTAAGATGAATATCTTTGGGGGACAAAGACATACTAATAAGCAATACCAACAGGAGCAATACTTCCAAAACCAGTACATTTTGTTCTTGTACTAAGCTGATTTTCAATAACCTGCTATTACGTGAAAGTCATCTTTTGTCCTTCTTTTTCTTAAATTTTAAGTACAACAAGGCTCATTTTAATGTCTGATTTTGTTTTTGCATGCATCCCTTCAATAAAGACAAATTATTGAATTTAAATCACAATATTTTGATTTGCCACATTACAATCAATTCCTGGAGTCAGTAGAACTGTACAAGAACACAAATATGCTATTTACTTGAAGAAACTTCATCCAAAGAAGAAAGGCTCTAAGTTCTTTCTTATGATCTCAACAGACATCAATACTTCTGAAAAACTGAAATATGCTAATTGAAATGGTTTCTGTTTTTTATATTCTAGTGTCTGATCTTGACGAAATTAAGAACTGCGGACAATTTTTAATCATTAATCTCCCAGACAAAATCAGACTTTACTTTCTGTATTTCTTAGTTACTTATTTCTTCCTCAGTAAAAAAAAATACCCTTTATGTATACACGAACATGAAAATCTCTTTGTAGTATCACGCGTAGCAGGAAGTAGAGAAACACTTAAGCTACTCAGGCCAGCTGACTCTAAGTTCTCAATGCTGCAACTTAAAAACATTAACACATCTTTCGGATTACCCTCTGTACAGTGCTTTCAAAGTCACCTTCTTTAAGACATCTATTTACGTGGGAAGAAAACATGAAATCAAGAGTTCAGCTAAAGTACTGTTCTTCATAATGTTGAGTTGTCCCAGAGTTGTCAAGAAAGTTGATTTTAATAAATAAATAAATGAAAGAACACACAGGATAACATAAGAATAAGGGATAAGGTAGAAACCATGCGCTACGTGAGTCAGCAGTAGCCACTTAAATAGTTTCCCAGTAGATGCAACAGCCAAACATGTTCTAGAAATGTACACAGAGGGAACTCCCTGATCATCTGGCTTCCAGAAGCTGTGAGTACTACGAACAAAAAACCCACAACAATTCAACTCAAAATGAAGTAAATTATGCCAGAAATAAATTATTCAGACAAAAGATTAAGCATCATAGTTTCACAATAAAACCACATATACTAAAGGCAAGAGGTTATTATAGTGAGTTTTCTCCACAGCATGTCACACAACAGACTTAGCACATAAAATTTTAAAGACAACACTGGAGCAAAACGCTATTGGTTAAATTAAACAGTAATGGAGAGCAAACATCAGCTACAGGATGACGTAAGGATTGGAAAAGCAATGGAAAAGGATAGATAAGCAAATAATAATAATGGCTAAGAGAATTTTCCTGATTTAAGAATTTATGGTGCAGTGCCTGAAACCATTGCCCAGAGTAAGAATTAGATGTTAAAAATCAGAAAATAAAAAACAACCACAACTAACACGTCCATACAAAATACTTTAGGCTTCTCTGAAAACATATTTAATCAACAACTACAATGTGCAATTTATAAAATATTGTACAGCACATATAGTCTAAAACTACTTTATTTAAACTTGCTGTTTTATGGAGTCAACCTAACTTTAAAAATTCCAAATGTATGAAAGGAGTAATGATTGCTTTCTGTCATGCATTGTCAGGTCATTCATGCAGGGTTCTTTGTAGTTTCATATACTGCAGCTCTTCTGAAAAAGTCACAACACTTAGTAATTATGCTATTTTAGATTCAGAATATCTTCCTAATGAAATCTATTATGAAATGTATGTTTTGTAAATTTTTATGTTCTTTAAATGGGATGTCATCTTTTGAAATAATTTTTTTTCTTAGGTTTCAGGAGTTGATAAACAATATTTAGATTTCAAAAGAAGTGAACAACCGTTCTTTGGAAAGGAAAAAAAAATGGGAAATTAATAAATGGTTCTTTCATAAAACCACTTTGCAGTTTTTCACGGTAAAGACAATGTCTGAATCTGAAAACTGAATAAAAAAGAGTCTTTAGCCAGTCTGACTTGAATATATAGTATTTTCTAAACATGTCAGCTCCATAAAATGGTTTCTCTGGTCATGATCTCCTGAAAGACCTGGTTATTACAGCATACGTATTTTTTTCCCATCAATTTTTTATTTTTTTTTTAAATACTAGGAATTCCCTTGAAGTGCTGGTTGGTTACATCCAGAAACTTTAGTTTTATTCATGTCCATGGTGGAAAAATAATAAATATAAATCTCTAGCTGTTTTTTTTTTCTTTTTTTTCTTTCTTTTTATTTTTTTTTACAGCGAAGTCTTGATTTGTACAATATCTTATACCAATATTGTCCAACTTTTCTTGGTAACATAATTAAATCCTCTTGACCTTTGTTTAAACTAACAATGTGACCAAAATAAAGTTTGGAGTACCAAAGGTGACCTTTAAAATGTCTATCATGCATCACAAAAAACAATGCTTTTGTTTCCATAAACAAAACAGAATTAAGTACTTCCCTATTCTACATGCTTCTATATGTTTTGCTTCTTTAATTACGCAAGTGGGACTTCAGTGCACCACTGTGTCCTTTAAGTCAAGATACTTATCAAGATTCTGATACCGTATAAAGAGTTAATCTCACAAAATAAACTTGGCCTTCTTTATTACAAGCTTAAAAGCACTTCAATGATAATCGCTAAACAGTTTTTTTGTTTGTTTCTTTCTCATATTTTTACTAGTGGAAATAACCAGGACACCATTAAAGCCTTTCACCGCCAAAGTATCAAAACGAAGCTGTCAGTGCCATTTAAGCATCTTCCCTGCAGTAGCTGCAGAAAGCCAAATTACTTCTCCATTACCACCAACTTCTCCTGAAGAGATCATGTTCTTCTTAGTCTGCCCTTTCCAGTAATTGCATGAACAAAGCTCACAGCATGTTGTCACCTGCTGAGCACAAGGCAGAGCCTTCCCCTAGGTTCAAACAGCATTGTAGCAAGCAAAGACCAAAGCTAAAAGTCCTAAGCAAAAAATTCCATAACTCACTGCCTGCTAACAATCTAGAAGATTGTGAAAACCTCATCTCTGACAGAAGGCAAATAAAATGTAGTACTCTTATCAGCTGCAAACATTTAAACTTGCAAAGAATTACAAGTCTTGTAAACTGTAAACCATGTCCAACTGCAGCTATTCTGCGTCCCACCTGCACTGACAGAGCACATCACTCTTTTAGCTATTTGAGCTCACCTAAGCATTCTGCAGAAAGCCGTGCTTCAGACTATCTGCTTCATTTCTGAAAGGCTGATCATTCAGGCTTACAAGAAGTTTTGCCCTCCCAAGAGCCTTTAAAGCTAACCTGCAAAGTGACTAAACTAAAGGCAGTATGCAGAACATTAAATGAGCTTGTTTTTCCTTGTTGTGCTTCTTTTTGTTTCTGAATGCAAGAGACTAATTTGTTCTTCACAAAAAAATAATATATATATGTAAAAGATTAACCCATTATCCCATTAAGAGGTCTTGCCTCAGCTCTAAAAAACCCTTCATCAATTTTTGCTCTGAGAAACCTCTAAAACATGTGATACACACATACACATAGGTGCTGATGAGCATTATTACCAGTCAGACATCTGCGTGCCTGAACAAATTACAGAAGATGGCAAAAAACCAAAACCAAAATATTCTAGTTGACTGTAAGCAGCTTGTTTCTTAGTGTTTACTCATTATTATGATATTTTTTGTAGGATTACAACAGTTTTGCTTCTTCATTTACTATTTATAGTATCCAGAAATACTTCTCTGTGGATTGCTTATGTCATCCATTAAACTCTCACGATGTTTTCTTTGTAAGTACAGAAAACATTTTCAAATGCTAGAAAACTGACAGGCTCATTGTATTTTCATTCAAAGCCTCCTCCTGTTATGACTACACATACACATTAGAGAGTTGCAAACAGAACAGATCAGAATTCTGATGCACAGATAATAAGATTTCTGGAACTTGCAGACATAACACTAGGGTATTTCAAGCAACCACTGGCAAATATCTCCCCTAAAGAACTCAGTTACTAGGAGGCTGATTATTAGGAGACAATCTGAATGGATCAAAAACTGCTATTTCGGTTTTCCAGATCAAGGAAATACAGAACTCTTCCAAAGACATGCAATGCACCTCTTAAGGCTGAAGCAATCGAGTAAATGCTATTCATGATTTTGCAGAATAATGAAATTCTCTAAGATAAAGATATAACATATATCTTAAGTGCACAATGTGAAGGGCAAGTTCCATAGTTTGTGCTGAACATAACTGCCTTACATTCTCAGAAGTAGTCTAAGTCAAGAGAATTACTTATGATGTACGTACTTAAATCTAAATAAGTTGTAGAATCTGTCCTTGACTATAACTTTCAAGCCATAGAAAATCCACAAAAATCTCATGCAAGTGCTCTGTTCGAGCACACGTCCAGACATTTTTCCTGTGTGTGTTAGGCTTCCACAGGAAGAAACAGAGCATCCAGTTGAATTGTTTATATTAGAAAGCTAATAACTTTAGATGTAGAGGTTTTAGGTTTTGTTTTCGTTTTTTAAAACTCTAAGCTTACCTGTCAGTGTTCAGCTAAAATTTGAAAGACAGTAAATTTGAACAGTTGAATCAAAAAGAGAGCAAAGCTTTAGAACTTTTATTTTAAATCTCAAAAGGTCCACAAATAAGGTCTCTGCAAATATTGTATTTGCATTTTTACAGGATAACAAATAATCTTCAAAGCATTAAAATAAATTAAAATATTACTCACAATTAAGGAATCATCTCTTCTCATTGTAATAACAGTTTTGTTCACTGTGCGTAGTAACTGTACCATTATTTCTTGAATATGGTGATAAGTTGATGCCTGAAAACAACAAAAAAGTAGTTTTTCTATGAAATTCATATCTCTTGTAAAAGATGAGACCAATAATTTCCATGTTGACCGTTATTTAACCACACCATTGAAAGAACAATACTAATTCTTCTTGTTCCAGTAATTTCAGTGGAATATTCATTTCAATTGGCACAACTCAATTTAAGCCCCATCCATTACAAACCTCTTCTTTGTTTCAAATAGGCACTTTCCATCTATCATCAAGGAACTCGTGTGTTTTCCCAGTGAGTTGTTTATAACTTAATAGCAATACCCTGGCAACAAGTGATTGAGGTGAATTGTGTCACAGCTCTTCACATCTGTCAGTAGCCCTCAGCATTGTCCAGACATCAAGAATAATCTCAGCTTGTGCTCACAAAGTATATAATTACTAATGGCAAAAGTTAACTTCATTTCACTTTGTTAGTCTGTGAGGACACAAAAAGAAAGAGGACTGCCTCTTGGTCGCTGTTGCCAAAGCACTGGTCAACTGAGACTGCACTAGGGACCCACTACAGGTCAGTACCATGTTCTGCCACCAATTCACCAACATGAATCAAATGATAGGTAGTCTTGCCTACCTATTTTTCCACGGCAAAAAGCCACACAATCCAAAAATGGTTTCTACCTTCAGATAGGATTCTAAAAGCACTACAGCTCAGAGCATATATTTTGCAGAGAGTATTTTCTTTTCACCCAGAAAAGATACTCTGTGACTCTAGTTTCTTGGTTAGAACACTTTTCCTGCAGCTATCAAATGTAGAGGCCAAAACCGGCAAGTCAGCTTGAATTGTTATTTACAGTGCTGCAACAAATATTCTATGATTTGGCCTCTGTTGCAATATGTTTTCATTAATCATATTATCGTATGATCTTATCAGTATTAAGAAAAACTGAAGAGTTGTAGAAAGCATTGCTTGAATCACAGTCACCTTTCCATGAAAAAAAAAAATACAGCTTTAAATTTAAATACCTTTACAGTGAATAAAGTATTGTAATTGCTTGAGCAAGTGAAGACAATACAAAGATGCTTGGATGTTCTAGTGAACAGCCCTTTAAGCAACTCTACAGTTTCTACTGGAACTGCTTTATTATTATTGTTATTTCTACGTAGAGTTGTTAAGCATTTTTCTAAGATGCTTTCTTTCATGGAATTCTTGAGGATACTCTAAACCTCATTTTCTGGAGACATCTGAACTAATTTCCCAACCCAATTTAGTAGTTTTCTTTAAATTATTTCAGCTTGAATACATGCCATTGTTCCAACAACAGTACCAAAAGTTTTAGCAAATTTCAGAGTTGCTTAATTGCTTGACATGTCTATCCTGTATAACAGTAAGTTCAGTTTACTTTTCCATGCCTCAAGATAAAAGTACATGATTACTATTAATTTCTAAATACCTTGTAAGATATTCTTTTCCTGCTATATTTATGTGTCCATGACTTTTGTCATTGTTTGCTCCTAGCCTCAATTGTAATGTACTTTACCTTTTAGAAGGCACAATATTTTTCTTCCTTGAACAATAAACGCAGTACATTTGTTGAAATATTAACACTGTACAGTATCACAAGCCCATATCTAATAGCATATTATATAGTTCCATCTTAACCACACACTTTACTACAAATAGAAATTTTCTGTCGTGAAAAAAAAAAAAAAGTTCTTTTACATCACTGAATTTATACTAGATTTATTTTTTTCAAAGAACCCTGTAAAGTGGTTACATAAACACTTTAGTCTATATAAACCAGAGCAGGATACAGAATGAGTTATACTTTTTGTATGGGTTATTAACTGCATATGGAAATTAGAAAACTGGCAGGGCAAGACAAGAATTGCACAAAGATATTTTTAATTGGTTCAGCAGAGTTGAAATCTGAAAGGAAGAAGTAACATTTGTTACATTTCTGAATACATTTAGAGTATCCTGTACAAATACAAAAGAATCAACAGCCCCAAATTGTCAGCTATGTAGCAGCACACTTTGCACACTTTCACGCTTTCCTTTGTCACAGTGAATTTACTTGTTCACTAGTTTGCTTGTCTTTTTTTCTTTTTTTTCTTGCTTCAATCCAAAGATGAAGGATCTTACAATTTATGGTTGCTATCTTCCATATTTTAGTACATGCTGTACCTTAATTATTAATAAAAGTTCAGACTATTATATAATGGTTTCAAAATTAACCATAACTCCATTGTTAAAATGAATTCTATTCTGAATTCACAAGTAGTGCATAACACATCTTTCCCGGGAAAAGAAAAAAACATATGCTCGTGTATTTAAAGCTTATTTTCTGCTAAGCCTTTGACTTTTCAGAGAAATGTTAGCACCTGCATTAAGACAGTCCATCACATTTCTACATCATTCAGGATATCTCAATTCCTACTCTCAGAAATTAAACAATAAGCTACAAAACAGTCTTCAGACTGCACTGGGCCACACATGCTCACACCAAGCAACAAGAGTTTGATTTCTTCAAATTGTTCCACATGCAGCGATTATTGTTCACTCACGCAAACATGAGCTACAGACCCAAATTTCCAGGAGCAACTTTTACAATGGACAGCAACTGCAAGTTTGAAAATGATATATGTGGTGCATATGCAGCAAGTATTAATCTATAGCTTATAATATACGTTAAAAGATCACTAGGGATATTGTCTGTGCAAACAGACAAGCCTTTTCAGTTATGAACTCACAAAAATATTAAGAAATCACACACCGTGCTGCAATGATTTCATTGCTAGAAAAAGTATTCAGTGATCCACAGTGAAAGCTGGAATAAAATGACAGCTTGCCTTTATCCACAGCCTTCAAAGTCTGAAGAAATGCATCAGAGAAACAAAGCCCAAAATAAAATAAGCACCTGTTCGTGGGAGGAACTACAAATTGGCTAACGCAATTATGAGCTCTTCTCAGAAAAAACTCCTCAACTGATTGTGAAACTTTATTGAATAACCTTCTACTCGTTAAAGACCGAAGGACTGAAAAGTCAACTTGATACTCGCTCACATAAGAAAAGCAATCACACAAACCACAATTTCTACAGTGCTCCAAATTACAGGAGCCCAAGTGAAAAATGATAGTCTCAAAATGAAGTAAAGAGTAATGTTCTATATACACATTGCTGAAAGCAGAAATCAAAAGCTGCAATATTTGTGCACTGAAAAACATTTCAGGAACTGCAAGATTTTTATAAGAGGAAACAACATGAAATTTGAAAATTATTCCAAGTACTTAGAATAATATTCTAATTCATTTCAGTAGTTACACCATTGAACTTTACCAGTTCAAACTGGACAGAACCTCTGGTAGGATAAAATCAATGCTGCCTCTGCTCCCAATCATACCACTGTGATTTACAACTGCTGGCTACCTAAGGAATATAAAATTGGGAAAGAAAAGACACAGCATAGATTTCAGCATTTCACCTTTAATACATTAACTGCTCTAACTTGAGTTTTTGAAAAATAGGAAAATAGTTCAATTTGACACTGACTTGTATTAAAAATTTAAATTAGATTCATCTGCATCAATAATTTACCACTTAATCAGCTCAGGCTTACTACAGATGTGAGCCACCTACATCATCATCAATACTTACAGGATCTTGACAGCTCAGAACCTCCAAGATACTATTGAGTAATTCAACACAGTACTTCTTCTCTTGGACCTGCTGATCATCTTTCTGTTCCAGTAATTCCTTCAGTTCTTTGGTAATGACAGGAAGCAGAATGTCCCTGCATTCTGAAAGAAAAAAAAAAGTGTCTTAAGAGCAAATATAAATCAAACACTACTTGCAAAGATATCTTCCTCCGAACAGTGAAACGTGATACCCTTTAACCCCACAGTCTACTGCAATATGGAAAAGTTGATTTTGCAATTGTGCTTCAGGGATACTCTTAAACTCGTGTGACATTTTTCCAAGTTAACAATATTTCTCATCTTCAAAAAAATTCCTTGATCAATATAAATTGCTTCAGCCAAATACTGAACACTGTTTAAGTAGTTCTGAACAATTAGTGACAAATGATCCAATTTCTACACAAAGGGACTAGAAATATTCTCTTTGTAAGTAGTGACATGATTTTAATTGAATAAAAATAATTTAAAAATTATTATTTTAGAAAATAAGATGCAAAATAACCAGCAGAATTATTCTGTATGCATCATTTTGAAACATGCCTTCTAAGAACACATAGAAAAATGCAGATAGGAAGAAGATTCTAATGAAAGGCCTTTCAAGCCTACATAGAGCAAGAACTATGCATACATCTGTTCTTGATTGTATCTAAGGAAGATGACAAACTAAATTACACTGTAGTCTTACATACTGGGATAGAGATCCTTACTGAAATGCTGTGGGGACAAGATGCACAAATTTTACATAACTTCAGAGAAGGCATTGACTATCTAGGAACATAAGGTAAAAAAAGTCTTTTTTTTGAATGTATTGACATACTGTGAAGTGATTTAAGTAGCAAATTATTTGTACACTATACAATTAAACATACTACAAGGTGACAGTGTGAATAATGCTGAGCAAATACTTCAAAAACTTCTTATATTTATGAAAATAGCCTGAGATAAAAGCAGAGCTAAATGTAGACTGAAAGTTTCCACTTCAGAATAAAAGATATTTCCAGCAACATACTAAACTAAAAAAAATTCTAGTAACTGCCAGAGAGCTAAAGTTCTTACTCTCATAACTTGATTGAGTTCTTATTGCCTAAAAGTGTCTGTCTGCTGTAAGCGTTATGGAAAAATATACATCAGTTGGTTACTATTTTCTATCAAAACCACATAGAAACATAACTAGAAAGCTTCTCTATTTCTATAAGCAAGAACAAAAATGTGACTTTTGTTCATCTAAGAATGATATTAAAAACTCATACCCAGACATTCAGTACTCTAATTCACTGACAAACAAACACAGTGTGAGCCACAGCAAAAGGATATACAGTGAGATTTAAAACCAAGCCAGGGACATAGAATCCTCATTATAAGAGTGTCAGTAACAGGAGGGCAAGAGGGAAAGAAATTAAAGGATGAGAAAAATGGGAAGATTATACATTCCTGAATTTTGTAGATGAAGCAAAAGAGGTTATCATTGCAGAAGATTATTTTTATTCCAATTAACACCACCTAGCCATATAAGCCAGCAGCATTTAATTGCATCTTAGGGGCAGATTCATTTCTTTCCTAAGAAACTACCTCTACTCTTGATAATGGCACAACATGAATAAAAAGCAACTGGTCTGATTTTTCTATAACAATTCTTCCAAGTGACAAGAGACATTTTATTTGGTGACTACAGTACAAACCCAGAAGTAAAACAGCAACACCATATTTCCTGTTCAAGGAGCAACACAGACAGGAATTTCACATGGCTTACAGCTTGGGTATGTACACAAACACATTTTCTGCACTCAGTAAATGCCTTCTCTTCTCAGGCTGCACAGCCCCAGCTCTCTCAGCCTGTCCTCATGGGGGAGGTATTCCATCCTTTGGGGCATTTCTGTGGCCCTCCTTTTTACATTAAAACTGTTTCACTATTTCACTAGCATGATCTACAAAACACATAATTCTCTTACTGACACAGAGAAAGAGTTTTTTATAGAATGGCTATATAAATTCCAGCTTATAGTATTAAGGAATCAATGCACAAGTATGTAGCAAAATGAACAATGTCCTCATTTGTGCATCAACAACTCATTGACTAGAAAAAGCTGAGTAGAAATCAGGAAAATCATGAAAGAAAAGCTTACAGCTATCAAAGAAAGAAACAAAGTATATTTTTCTGTTGTGGTACTTCTTTATGAAGTACAGTTTATGAAACTTGTGTTACAGGGGGAAGATTTTCACTGAGAGGGTGGTGAGGTGCTGGCACAGGCTGCCCAGAGAGGTTGTGGATGCTCCGTGCCGGGAGGTGCTCAAGGCCAGGTTGGATGGGGCCCTGGGCAACCTAATTTAGTACTTGATATAGTGGTTGGCAACCCCACCTGTGGCAGGGAGGTTGGAACTTGATGATCCTTGAGGTCCCTTCTCAACCCAAGCCATTCTATGATTTTATGATTTCCACCCAACAAAAACACCCTTTAAAGACAGCTCAACACAGATGGTAGGGAGATGGCAAGAAGGATGCCAGTTTTAAGTGCTAGCTGTTTTTCTGCTTGATAAATGAGGTAATGAGAAGGACTGCCAGCAAAAAATAGACACACTCTTTCTTAACGTTAAAATCTGTGAAAAAAAACCAACTGCTTAACATTTTACTGCTTTTTATTTTCTAGAAACTAGAATTAAACATATGTTGCCTGAAACTGCATCTGAACACGATACATCACCACACAATGTGAACCTCTTGCATTTATTTCATCAGCATCTCCCAGAATAATGTTTTACATACAAATTAGCCCCAAATTCCAGCACACTCCTCAGAGGGAAGTTCCCTGATAAGAGCTTCGTGAATGAGGTCTGATAGATTCATTCAGGTAAACGATTAAGCGTAGCTGCATGTAATTTTGTAACTCCTCTTTCACTATATTATTCATAAGAAAATATTTAATTATTTCCTCTGTACCAGGTAAGTGAAATTCAAATTTCAGGTCATTAATACAATAATGTCATTAGACAAGACATTTGGGTCTCCTTCAGCAAAAAACCACAGATGTGCTTCATTCCTGACTGCCTCGTATGTGCAGCCAAAATGGTAATAAAAATTTAACACCACTTTTGTCTCCCTTAGGAAACACTACTCTTGATTACCTGGCAAGACTATAGTCACAGCCATCTGTTAGGATTGTTTCATGCCCACTTACGCTCACATGCCAAATTAGTGAGGACATAGATGTCATCTGAATATAGATTTAGAGCAAAGCCTTAAAGATAAAATCAGTGAACAACATCCTTTCAACAAAGAGAGACTTCTGATGGCAGTCAGTGCACAGTTTCAGTGCCATGCTTCTTCACAAAGGACATCTGTTCACAACTGCATGCATCTTCCTACTAGAAGCCTTCCCTCTCCATTATTTGACATCTAACTCTTTGTTGGAAGCACAAGAGCAATGAAGTTAAAATTCTATATATCTTTTTCATGGGTAAATCCAAATCTCACAGCTTTGATAAGAGCCAAAGAAAAGAGGTACTGTAGGATTACCTACAGACTGACAGCACTGTAAGTGACAAAGTGTGTGTCTGTAATTCACTCCTTACAGAGGAAGGATAAACACAGTGGTGGATCTTAGGAAATTAGCACACATCACTTATCATGTTGAGCTGATCGTTCAAGGCAAATGTCAACAAGAAAGGCTAGATGGCAGAATAGGTACAGTCTTAACAGTCACAGCACACCATCAACTCCAAGCATAAATATGGTGGAATGCATCTACTTCCACACTTCAAGGGATGTCTTCAAGTTTCTTACAGGAGCTGAATAATGTCACTTACTGGAAGGCAGCCAGAGCAACATCTAACACTACCACTGCTGTAGCCAAAACAACGTTCTGAGCTCTCAGTGTCTTTTCCAGTTTGCAATCACTGCAGGCTGCCAGCTTGACACAAGTGCTTGTCAGCATGTCCTCCCTGGCAGATTTTAAAGTTTGCTTTCTTTTTGTACAATGGAATATTTATGAATGCCAGTATTTTGTTTAATTGGTATACTAAATTTTACTAAAATAAGCAGTAGTTTTGTGTTGACTTGTTACATATCTTTCTTCTCTCTATTCCACTTGAACGAGTTAGAAAAAAATCAGTATTTTAAAATATACATTTATAAGTTAATTGTTAAAACTAACAAAACCTAGCTAGATTTGGATTTCCCTCCATATAAAAAAAGATTTCTTAAACATATTTTTATTTTTCAAAAACCTACTATAAGGGGTCAAGACTAAGAAACAGTTACAAGTAGCAAATACTTAAGGAGATATCTAGCACATTACATATTCCTCAATAAATGGAAGAAGTTAAAGGCTTTAACCCTCATGTGTCACCACAAATGCATGAGCACAAATACTTGTAGATACACATATGCCTTCCTTATCCACATCAAACTACTTCAGGAATAAAACTGGGAAAAAATTGAATACAGGATTTGAAAAGTGATGGTTTAAGGGTAATAACATAACACTAAAAATACTCCTGCATATTAACAAAAGGAAGAAAGAAAAAAATCTTAAAGAAGCATTTCTGAAAAGAATCTTTTTCAAGGTACAGTAATTGACACACAAGTGGATCCATGGGAAATACTTTGTTTTACTACGGGGCCATTTTTAAGGGACTTTATGAAAAGTGAATGTTTTCAGTTTTTTCCCAGTAGCTAAAAATGGGAGAGTCAAATGCATTACGAATCTCCTACATTTAAACATTTTAAATTTTTGGAATTTTGTGCCAAACAGTGCAGGAAAACAACCATAGAAAATGAAAAACAAAACTTCAGCTTAAGTACTCATATCAGTAGGAATACAAGTTGTTATGAAAATAGTTAAAATCTATACTCATAACTAACAATAATAAAACTGAAAGATGTTTAAATCAAATTACTAGTATTCATTCTACTTTTTTTTCAGCTTTTTTCTGAACAGTTCTGAAGGTAAAAACAAAACAGAGGTTTCTACATCTTTAATTGGGTGACAGCAGAGAGAACACAGATGATTCTAATTATACTTCATCATTTTAATGCTAATATTTCTCTTAGTTGATCCTTACTAAGGCATACTTGAAATCATAGCATTGACATCCAGGTGGGCATTTAAAAGAAAGAATAGGATCAAAAGTTACATTTCCTTGTGCAAGTTAGGCATCACACAACGTGAACTTGCGTTTTCTAATGGGTAGTAGTCCGTGTAGCAAATTCAAACCTTGAGAAAGAAGGATTCCAAAGAACATGAAAGTAAAAGGCAGAATCTTCCTGTTTGCTCTGACACAACAGCTTACTTCAGTTATCCATCCAGAAAAATCTTAGACTTTTCTATTTAAGTAAATTTGTTATTTATAGTACATGATGTTTTGCTGCTTGCAATGAGAAGAATTCTTCACGCTATACAAAGAAACAAACTGACTAGGTGCCGTTCTAACAAACACACCAGTGGATATTCATTAAACCTTTGTTATACAATTCATGTCTACCTAGCTCTATGAAACGCAGTCCTGTTTCCTTAAGCAGTTTGCAAAAAAACCAACAATGCTGACCAATGTCTGCTGAATCACAACTTACTTTCTATCTTTCCTAGAGATAAAAAAATATATAAATCAGTATTTACTGTGTATTATACATATGTATTATTTAAGGTTCTGGTTGTCAATTAAAATTAGAGGCAGAAGAATATGCTACCTGCTACAAATTTCACAGATTTGCTAATCTATTTTTAAGGAAATTCCTTTAGTGGGATGACTTAACTTTAATATTACAGAATTTAAGATTGTATTGCAATTAAAAAGATGTCAATTCAATCTGTAATAACACATGCAACATATATAACATAGGACCAATCAACTTTGAATAGTTGAATCTCAAAAATATAGGATACACTGATGTGTGCATTACTTATTAGAGAATAAGTCTCACATCTGACTTAAATCTTTCCTCTTCTAGATCACCAATGCATGAACTGCTTACTCTTTTCAAGCAGTAAAATGAAAGAATCAGAATATTCCAACAATGTCAAAATTTGTAACATTCACATTAATATTAGGAAACCAACCTTGTTGTTGACATATGTAAACACACATTTTGTTTAAACAAAATGTACAGTAGAAAGAGTCCTTCCATTAGTAAAACAACTACTATCATTTCAGCATTCCTTCTGGCATTTGGCAAATTAACCACTACAGATAACATATGTCTCTTGCTGCTGCTCTTCCAGAAATCAGCAAGTAGTTTGCATATGCTGAACATGCAGTAACTATGTCTACAGCTAGTGATCAGAGGCTCTGGATTTTGGGCTAAGAGACAGAAGCTCTATTCCCAGCCCTGCCGGTGACCATCTGTGTGACCTACTTAGAGTTTATACCCTTTGGAGTAGATCTCATAGTGTTTTGCTACAGAATAAACTCTTAATCAGGAGTGGACCTCTAGAGAATACAAAGACAAAAGCAGCAGTGTGAATACAGACACATTTTATTTTACTTTTAAGCACTTCATATTGATTTCACATCAATAAAAAAGCAACTTTCCAAGGCCGATTTACAAACTTCAACATAATGTCAGCGAATACTACTTGATCAGCTTAGAAAAAAAAAGTCTATTTCCAAATATTATAAGCTTATAAATACTAACATCAGCAAAAACTGCATGCAATTTGTAAACAACTACATCTGAAAATGGTGACCTCTCAAAAACAGAGGGGTTGTGAGGGACGACACTCATCCTATCTGACAAAAGCACTCTACTCTATGACCAACTACAGCGAAAACTTTTGAAAGCCTGGAATTACATACCAATACATACAGCTTAACCTCAAGGCTTCCAACTTCAATCTCATATGTAATTTAATGGAACCAAATTTCTTTATTAGTTTTTGAAAAAACATTTCACTGTTTTCCCAATTCTACTTCCTTAGAAAATGCTATGAATGTCAATGGATAAAGGAAGAGAAATACCAGTATACGAAATCTAATTAAATTATAAGATCTATAGACAATACCACTGAGAGTAGAAGTAAATGAACTTAACTGGAATTCTAATAAACTACATGGAAAAAGATTAAGTGCTAAAGCCTCGAGGAAAAATGGATAATCTGAAACATACAAATTAATATACTTCACTGTAATTGGCAATTTAGTTAAGTATATTCCATATTCAGGGAAGAACACCACCTCTTCTAGATAAACGTGAACTTTAGTTAATGATATTGTTAATTATCATGCTGGATCCTATTTTGTCATACACTACATATGCTTCTATTCTTGCTAATTGCCTTCCACATCATTGCTTCAAGTAATGAATTAGACATTGCCTATGCCCTACAAACGTTGTGGTAAACATGATTAATTTTAGAATCAATTGTATTTGATGCAGACCACTAAAAAAAGGTTTGGGGAGTTTCATTTCTTTTTTAAACCAAGGTAATATACATAGAGAAGGACCTGTTTGCTCTTCACTGTGCACAGTACAGAAACATTTTTTATGCCACTGTAATATCAGTCAGAGATAAATGATTTCATATTTTTTTTTCCACATTTTATAGTGCGGGTAGTTAAACATGTTGGGGATTTTTCCTTTCTACAACTTGCAGGTTAAACCCAAACAATGTGAAACCACAACATACATGCAAATCTTAAAATATCAGTTGCAAATAAAAACATCCTGAGCTTATATCAGGATTGATTTTCTGCCATTAGAAACTTAGAGGCAGATCAGGTGAAAGAAAAGCAATAGAAAGAAAATCCTAAATACAAGCTCTATGATGAAATACCCTAACATATTTAGGTAATACTATTGAAGCAATAGTAACTTTGTTAGCTAACCACAGTCAGAGGGATGACAGCTTCTTTATATACTGGACTCACAGAAAGTAAAAGATACCTGCAAGAGCCCCTCACTGGACTGCACTGAGGACAGTATAAAGGTACATCCTCTCCCCCCACCGAAAAAAAAAGCATCTCAGAGAAGGGAATTTGTGAGGTCCAGACATGTACATGTTCAGAACTCAACAAAAATCGCAAGAAGTTTTATTCTCTCAGCCAAACTATTGAAATACAAAATCTTTCCATTAATATTTTTAGTTAAAGCAAATATTCTCTGATTAGCAAGATAATGTCTCACACAGTGTACATTTTAGCTTTCTTTTAAAAGGGCATCAACCTCATTTCTCTGCTTTAGGAAACTTTCTTCAGAAGATCATCTTTTATTTTAAACTAATAATTAAAAACACCAGTTGGTATTTCCCCAGGCTCCTCTACAAACAGTATAACCTAAGCATTGTTATATAATAATACACTGCATATTGGTAAAATCATTTTAATGTAGATCTTGCATATCATAGAATGGTTTGGGTTGGAAGGGACCTTTAAGATCATCTCGTTCCATCCCCCTGCTGTAGGCAGGGACAACTCCCTCTAGACCAGGCTGCTCACAGCCCCATGCAGCCTGGCCTGGAGCGCTGCCAGGGAGGGGGCATCCACAGCCTCACTGGGCAACCTGTTCCAGTGTCTCACCACCCCCACAGTAAAGAATCTAATACCCAGTCTAAATCAGTGTACGCATCTAAACAAGGTATTACTTGTACATATTAAAAAACACACAGGCTTTTGCTCTCAATTACTGGAGCAAGTTTCAATCACAATAACTTACTCAGATATGCAAGATTTTAATAACCAGTGTAAAGAAGCTAGACTAGTAAACATTTTAAGTAAGTATTATATGCTGTATTTATGGTCTTAGCTGCCTGCTAAGTGTTTGGTACTAGCAAAAACTGCACGAGAAGGCTTTGTACATTTTTTAAATTTATAACTAGAATTCAATGAATCCAGTAACAACTCATCTAGGAAAAATTAACATGTACCAATCATCTGGTCAGCAGTACAACATAGCACCATTTATATACCATTTTTTGTAAAAGTTCCTCAGTATTAGAAGTCTTTTTAGCAAAACTTCCTACTCATTATTGCTCTAAAAACTTCAAAACAGAAAATACATACCCTTTTAAAGATGTGCAACATAATCTGAGGTAGATATTTTATATCATATACCAGCAACGTATTTCAAGACTTCAGAGAAGATGCATTTAAAAGCAAGCAGCAATCTATTAATATTATTTATCTGCAAGCAGTAAAATATTTACAGAGAATTAGGCATTATCAGACTGCAGCTAATGTAAAGGCCAGTTAAACCCATGAAAGAATGGCTGATTAATAGGTACTGAAGAAAGACAACCTTAAGAACTGGGAAAAGACTGGTTTTTCTTCTGAAAAATTAGCAGTAGATTATGAAGAAGAAGTGCAAGAACAGCCAAGCATCAAATTCAGTTGCTTTCTTATCACATGGCAAGTAAACCCCTGCCTCCTGCTTTGAGGTTCATTTCATTACACAAGAGTAAATTTCAAATTTGGAGCTGCTAGGAAGGAAACTACAAACAGGCCTTGGGAAAGGAATCAGATCACAAGTTGAGAGGAGGGAGGGTGTTGGTTTTGAGGGGATAAAGAGCTAAGTCAAATATTTCAAGAGCTCTTGGAAATTACAATCCTTTATTACCCACGCAAAGTCAGCTGAATTGTATTACATACAGCTTCTTTGCAGACTGTTGAATCTATATGACAATAATGGTTAATCATGTGCAAAAACAAACGATGCTGCCTGAAGTATGTACTTAAAAATTTCCTGATACAATGTTTATCTTTAAGGCCAAGCTAAGTTAAGAGTCTTGCATATTCCTATCACAGCAATTTTGATACTTCTAACTAAAATAAATACATACACACATATTAATTTGCAACAAGATACTAGCACTGCTTCATTATCATCTGCCCAAGCTTTTTTAAAATGACCTGATTTTCAGCTAACGTGATGACATCATACTGGGGACTGTTGCCAAATAACAATTTCTACAGACCTTAAACTAGATTCCAAAGCTATGCTTAGAATGAGATGATTTCATATAGCTACCAATTAGATATATCAGAAATAGGTAAATACAGGACATTTTTAATTTAGCTTATATAAAACAAGAAGGAAAAAACAGCTGCCAATCTCTATTCCCTTCAGCTATAAGCAATTAATTATATATTTAAGTAACAAATAATTCTACAGTGGTTGCTCAAGACAGAATAAATTTATAAATGACCTATCAGAATATCACCTAGGCTGAATGACTCCCATTGAATTAAAATAACTCAAAGTTTGAAGAATACCCGTATTCCCCAGAGAAACACATTTCTCACACGTTAATATGTTTTTCAGTACACAGTTAAGAAAAAAAGATGCTTCAACACATTCAGATAAAAGTTACAGGTTCTTTTACAATGGAACACCACTTCACAACCAGATCGGACATCTAAGAAAAAAGGGCAAGTGTATCTTTGGACAAACTGCACATTTGGAGGGAGAAAGAACAAGCAGCATGAAGCCCGATGATAAAAGCATAATATAAACAAAGCAAGAAGCTGTAAGAATTGCCAGGGATAACTGAATCACCAGAGATTCACCTTCAAGAACTGTAAATTGTCCTATGCATTGATTAAGGGGGACATCTGGTTTTGTTCAGCCAATATTCTATTTTTGTCCCTAATTCTCTCCTTATCTCCCTTATATTCTATTTCCCTTTCCCTCTCCAGCAGACGACCACTGGATTTAGCCATGCACTTGTGAACTGATGCTACAGTTTATTTGTAGTTCAAATTCAATTTTACCAAATCAATTCAGACAGAAACACCACTCAATGGATTCTAAACTCAAGGTCTGCTGGCACCAGACTCTTACCTTAAAACAAAGAATTTCCATGTCCCTCTGAAAAACACAGACTTTGTGCAGTTAGACCTAAGGCAAAACTTTGGTTAATAACCAGCTCTGAAAGTATTAAGGGTAGGGCATTTATGAAGGAAAAGATAAACAATACTTAAATGGCAGCTGCAACCTTAGGCAATACGGTGCCTGCGTCACGCTACTGCCTGATGGGAGGAGGCTGTCTCAAACAGACTGATGCTCCTCGAACCTGCCCTCTTACAATTAGCATCAGCTTACAGAATACTCCCAATTTCACATAATACTTCAAATACTCTATATTTCTCAAGTGCTACATGAATTTGCTGAGATTACCACATTCAAGACCACTCATGTGGTCTCTATAAGCATGCTCGTACTTTTGTCACAAATGCTCTACCACAAAGGTATGAATTTGCTCAAAACAAGTGTTCTGTTTCGAGAACCAGACACCGCCTTCAAATCCATAATATTTGCACACTCACTGAACTCTGTGAAAATGGTGTTCTAAGTACTGGATTGGACTCCAAGCCCTAGTGCTTTAACAACTTTGTAAAAAGCCTACTACAACAAAAGCTACTATGTTGCTTCATCTCCAAAATAAATGCTTGTATATATGATTTTACCATGTTGTAAATGCACTCGTGCCAGCATATACCTCTGGGGTAAATTAAATATCCCCCATTACCAAATAACATAAATAACAAAAAGATACAGATAACTTCACTCTGCATCAATTTGTTGAAGCATGTTCACTTGCAGAGTCTACATAAGGAAGAGGAGAATAGCTCTTCTGACAAGTTCACCTGCCTCCAAGTCCCACAAAGGGAATCTAAACTCCTCAGTTCAAATCCAGGTATCCAACTTCAGTATTTAATATTACTTGATGTGAACATTCCTCTTGTTGGTAAATTTTGATTTTCAGTAATTAACTGAAGTCACATATTTCTAACAATTGCAAGATCATAGTGGTTCACATTTGTCAGTAAAGATATTGACCTAAATAACCAAATTAAGAAACAAAGACCCAAATCTTCCAGTAAGAACTGAATCTGCAGAAAAGTAACAGCATACAAGTCACAGCATTTCTCCTGCATCCTTCTCTGTAAGCATACTGAAGTACTACCTGCTACCACTGTTGCAGCTGCTGAGTTTCCAGAATCACTATCTCCAAACTGTTGCTAAACTATATCACAGCACACTTAGAAATTTTCTTTACCCTAAGTAGAAGTTTCATGTAGCACAAGCTGTCTTCACAAGGTTTCACTTTATGTTCTTACTACACTACAGTGCTTACAAAGGGGTTCAAAGAACACATATATATAGCTCCATCCATCCAACCATTATACTAAAGGAAAAATACAACATTCTTTCTCTAAGCAATGTTCCTTCTACTTTGGCAGTAAACATGCTTTGCACAATGGCCATCAGAAAAAAACCTTAGTCCTCTCCAGAGCTCAGACTTCTGGAACTCACACTCTCTTAGAACTAGAGAATAGGTTTGCTACTCTTATCATTTGAAGTATTTAGAAAGGCAATTAAGAAAATTTTAGAAAGGAACAGTAAACCCCAGCTAGTTCCTAGAACAGAATATTTCTTCAGAAGTTTAATAAACAAATGTAGACTTTACTGTTAATCTTGATCAGTTCAAGAGAGCCCTGTCATGGATCAGGAGACCATAGATGTGCTCAAACTCAAACTTAAAAATCAGGGTGAGGAATTTATTTTGTACTCTGTTGGAAGGAAGATGTTTTTATGAATGGGACTGGTTTCAGCTTTGAAAAGGCATATAATGGGGACACTATTCTATTGGAATATTTCTGCTTGAGTTTACGCATATTTAAGTATGACAGCTAAATTACAGTTACCTAAACAAGTTGTTTTTTGTGTATCTTCAAACACTAAACCAGATTTGCTTTTTCATACAAAGCAAACAGCTCACTCTAATTACTAACCACAGCTATGACTTAAGAAGACCTAGCAGTTTCTTTTTGAAGATTTGAAGATTCTGATGGCAAATGATGGGAACTGTTAGTTCTACTTAATTTCAAATATGAATTGCACAAAACAGAAGTCAATATTTTCACACTTATTTGAAGCCTTAAAGGCATTCAGCACTTACCTTGTTTTTTAAAAAGGTTGCTGCGTACTATTTCCTTCATGGACTGCACTTTCTGCTTCTGTAGTTTCACTGGCGGAATGCAAGTATAAAACTCATACAGCAGTTGGCTACATGTAAAGAAAAATTGTCACAAACACATGTCACAGGTTAATAAAAAATAGCAAGAGCAAAATGCTAAATAGTTCTAAACATTTATTTCTTTTTAAGATTTTGACTTATTTCTCATGTCACAGTCACTGAGATCAGTAAGAAGTCAGAAAGATTACTTTTCTTTTCCAGTGCAAAAAAGATATTTTTGTATGTGTTGGAGGCAATTCATCTTTGACAAATAAAGGTATTTATTTCAAGCTGCTAAAATGAGATTTGGTTCTCTTGAATGGAATTTATTCAAGGAGGAAAAAAAACCTGATAAATTATTCCACTTCAATATTTCATTGAGTTACTGCTTAAGAATTGGACCTCAATATTGTAAACCAATTATATAAAAAAAACAATTAGTAATAATTTATTCCTGGTAAGAGTTAGTGTTACATTGCATACTATGTTGTGCATGACCATGTGATACATCTATGAAATGTTCAAAATCAGCTCACCTCAGTAACTTGGCATCAAACACCATCTCAACATCATGAAGAACTGATGGTATGTACTTCAAGGCAGCAACCTGAATCAAAATACAGATGGTGTTAGTTCTGTAGGTTTATCTGTGCATAGAGCATGCAAACACAGTACAAAGCACTGAATATAAACACTGAAACAGAAGCACATAAAAAAAAGGATAAATTTGGACTTCTGTCAGGCTGAAATTTTACATGGAATTATAATACAATTTCATCACAAAGTGTTTTTTTTACAAAGATTCAACCACAATGCAAACATTGGTTGCCAAGAGAAACAACACCTAGAGATAGTCCTTTCTCTGAAACAACACAGCTATTTTCTCTGTTCTTCCTTCAGCTGAGAACTGGAATTTCTTCTTGCCACATACATTTGTGACTATCAAAAATAAGACCACGGTATGAATTTTTTGGTTACTGGGCAAAAGCTAAAGCTAGTCTGTGCTGCCATTATGAACTTAAAATTCAAGAAAATACCTACAAATAATAAATTACATTTGCATGCTGCTATAAATTTAACCATAGTAAAGAAAATTAAGTACATTAAGTTTTAGTTCAATTAATCTCTGCCTGGTTCAGATTACAAGAATTACAAAATTAATAGCAGCTTCAGTTCATTACACAACTCAAAGCTGTAACTTACTGCTAACATTTTGCTGGGAACTAAGTTACTAAACAGCCTGTTTCTGATATAGCTTTAATTTTTTATAGCAGAACTGTTCCTTTGATACATCTTGGATTACTAAGTGAAATAAGAACAAATCCCAAAAACATGGATTTTGTGAAGCTTTACAGTCTTTTCTTCTAGGTAACATGGTGTACCCTAAAAGACAGATTAAACACATTATCTAGAAAATGCATGCTGAAATTCACATTTTGTTTTCACTCAGTATAGTGAAGTTTACTGCCCACCTTGCTAATAGACATAACTCTTGCTTTATGCCATTTGTTTATACCTAACGTAAGAAATAACTAAAAAAGGCACTTTCAGCATTACACAAAACCCAGATAAATTTCATACATCTCAGACAGAAGGGTTTCCATTAGCTCCTGAAGTCCATACATACCTGAACTACAATAATTTACAAATTGAATCAACTACAAACAAATATGCTTTTTAATCATGAACTACTACTGCACATGAAAGGAAGTCTCACAACACTGTAAACAAGGAACCAATGGAACACAGTTATCCAGTAAAATCTGCTCCCTACTTGAAGTGCACAGCTCTGACAATTTCCTATTTGAATGCAGAACTACGTATCAACTATTTGATAATTAATGGCCTTAGTAGCTCCTCCTCTTCTAGTTTTCTTAAAACATCTGATACAAAAAGTGAGAATAAATAAAGCTGACATGATCCTAGATGTTAAACATCCCAGATGTTTAAATAAAGCGCCTTCAAAATGCTGATACCATAAACTTTACTTTTGAAACTAAAATTGAAGAGATTCCTGTTTAGCACTTCCTGAAGAAACTCTCAGTGGAGCCTTCACCTTCTTAGATTCCTCAAGAAATTCTAACATCCACGTTTGTTTTTTCACTCCATCACTGTGTGCTAAAACTGATATCAATGTATCTTCTCCTGACCTTCTCTACTTCTATCTTTTAGTAAAGGACAGTTACAAAAGAGAAACAAATGATAAATTTACGTAACAGTGTATTACTCCCAATTTTGATAAACATATAAACAAAAAACCAAAATACAAGAACACATTATAAAAATCATAAACAAGCTCAATTTGTTCAATTTCACACTAACCTGCAACAAAATGGTAGTTTTATGTTGGCTTTTCATCAGGTTGTTGATGGATTCAAACAGTCTCCTCATAGATTCTTCAAATTCTGTTTGTTCTTTGCCTTCATATAATCTGTTGAGACAGGCACTAGGTTATCATTTCAAAATAATTTAAAAAATCATAGTTCAAAGTGTACCAGATTCAATATTAACATAAAAAATATTTTTTAGAATTTGCTATAATATTATATACATAGATATTTCACCTATGAGTTATACCTGTTATCCACTGTATTGAGTAGGTATTGTTCAGCCTGAACACAACATAATAAAGTTTTCCAAAAAGTTTTTTTTGTTTTGGTTTTTTTTTTAAAGGCTGTAAAGAATGAAACCTCTCAGATTTGGAGTTTGTTAAAAAAAAAAAAAAAAGGAAAAAAGTTCATTTCACTTTCCAAGAGAAAAATCTATCTTATCCCTATTAATTCAAAATATTTGTCTCTGAGAAGGCTTCTCTCAGCCTTTGAAAATTATCTACTTCAATCCTAAATACTAACTTCTCTCATGGGAAGAAATTACATTAATCCATTTTTTTCCAGAATTCCTTCTTTTCTATGGACCAGTTGGACATTCTTGACTGAAAAGTTAAATCATAACGGCTAAAAATGGATATACAACATCAAATGACAGTGTTTACTGTTTTCTTGGTTTCATTGGCAGCTAAAGTTAAACAAGAGCAATACTGTCTATAACTGTGAGACTGAACTTGGAGTTTCAGACCTTCAGATAAGGTAGTTACAAGGCAAACTAGGTGTAAATGTCTATGGCTAATCAATCAAATATGCACCATATTTGCAGCAACCTGGTTAACCATAGACTGCTCAATGTACACATTTTCTGTTACCTGCTAGTACTAAAAATTAAGACAGGGACTAAAGTTTTCCAAGAAAAAAAAAAAACCAAAACCAAACAACTCTGGTTTCTGTCATACAGCCTTGCAACAATTTTCCCATTGTCCCCTACAAAACGTTTCCTCCTGCAAGGCTCTCAACTTCTTCTTTTGCCAGGACACCTATTAAAAAAAATTAAAGTTTTGGAACTACTTTTGAATTTCTATTTTCAGGGGCACCATCCACTTTCTTTGCTTCTCATCTTGTTTGTCTGGATTCATTTAGAAATAGAAAGTTCTTAGAGACAAGAATATTTCTAAGGGACTGTGTATCTGTAGCACATCTCTTTTAAATTTACTCCTGTTTTGGCCAAAATTTCATAATTTATCCTACAACATACTGAATTTCACAAAACTATAAACCTACATGGATTTTTTTTAAAAGAAGCAGTGGAATAACAGAAAAGTTGTAGTAGAGCTCCCATTGACAAAAAGGCAGATAAAAATGGGACAAATCTCTGTTGGCTTGCTGCCAGTCGCAAGCATAAAAGCCAACTATTGGGTAACCTACAAACCTGAGTTTGCCATTACACATCTTCTGGCACTGCATATCTTTGGCACATGTCAGGGGGATAACAGAAATACTACGGAGGAAACAGCTGAGGATGAATGGAAAGAGCAGGAATGAAGAGAGAAAAGAGAGGACATAGATGAGGGATATGGAGACAGTCTGAAAGAGTTAGTGGAAGAAGTGGGGTTTACCAGTATTGTGGTGTAATTTTTCTACTTCCATTTCCTTCATCCTCCTCCGCTCCCTTTTCCCTATGCCTAAATAACAGCCACAAACAACATGCCTCATCTGTTTGGCTGAGTCTTTCCTATGATTTCCTTGACTGTATTTCTGAAACTACATTCAGTTGTACAACAATTACTGAAAATTACCTTGTTCCATGCACAGTCTGAGCTGCTGAACACAGTTATCTCAAGAACAAGCATCCAGCTTTAAGTCATCTGTCACAAAGTTTGGCCATCCATTGGTCTTAGGCCAAGCCATCTGATACAATAAATAATCACCTTTTCAAATTGGATATTACTACATACATCTCTGGAACCTACACTGTAAATCAGACAGCAGTTATTTGAGGATTGCCACTCCAAAAATTGTTATTTCAGCCAAGTCTGTATCTCAGAACAGTTGCAGCATCAGAAAGTTTTTGTGTTTTACTTGCAAAAATGAAAACCATAATTCTGTTTTCCATTGTCAACTTTTTTTGATTCAAGGTCTATTATTCTGTGATATTGCACCAATAGTTAAATGGCAATAGCATGGGTACTTACTGTGAGAATAATGTCCTGGATCTAACAATGAACTTGAAAACATATTCTAGTGCCTTCAGAGTTCTTAAGATCGGTTCACATTGCTCTCCTCGGCTAGAGATATCCAAGTAAGTCTTCAGAACACTCATTAGTTTCCTGTAGTTAAGAACAACATTTTTAAATAACCTTTTTGATGACTCTATGCTTAATCTAGCACACACACATTTATTTCTGTGCTTATGTCACACAAATTATATCAGTAGAGAAGAAATGAGGATCGAATTCTTAACTGCACAAACAAGAAAGCAATCTGAAATCTCATACCAGCAGCATAAGTTCAAACAATCCTGGAAGCATTTTTAAAAATGCTTTAAATTATATAATCTTAATCCTAATGTGGCCATAAGGAGGGCTGAAATAACAGTTGTGGTTGTTGTTTTGTTATTTTTTTTCCTCATAGATCAATACAGGGATGGGAACATACTACTCCCTACCCTAAATAAAAACAAAAAAAAAAAAAATCAAATTAGCTCTTGCTTCTTGATAAAATTTAACAGTTCACCATCTGTGCTGATGAAACTTTATGAAGTGATTATTATGGTATTTTGACATATTCACATGAAAATAATAACTCCAATACCCCCAGGCTACTGTACAGAATATATCTACATATAAATACATGTATATGTACATCCTCAGCCCCAGTGCACCATCCAAACTCAGATTTCAGGACTAAAATTCCATAGTTGCACCCTCTTGGGTGACTGGGGCACTATGTCCATTGTATTTTTCTATTTATTCCTTTGTATTGCTTCTCTGAATTCACAGCTCTGTGCTGAGTTGAAATAAAATTTCAAACTTATGTGCAATGCCAGTCCACTCAAGGTCTCTCAATTCTCAATGTTAAGTCCTCCCAGAACTCTATAAACAAGATATAAATGGATGGCTAAACAGAAACTGAGGGAAGACCTCACACTTTGACCAAAAGACCGTATCATCTCATGGAGTCAAAACATCTATTTAGGAACGACTTTCAACAAATCTTCCTTTCTTGGCAGAACAACAGGTTTAACTGGCCTAATCAGTAGCATCTGACAAGGGGTCTGTAGACATTGGGGGTTCCAAGTACAAGCAATGACAAAACTCTTCACATTGCTCTAAAGCAATGATAATTAGCAATGATTCATTGCTAGCATCAGAAAATGCTTCAATGGCAACTAGCCGTGTAGGAACGCTACTGATCAAAGTTAATCTGTTGCTGAACTAGCAGCATAATTCCATGCACTGTAAACTACCATGCCTCACACCCAAAGATTTTCACTATCTGCTCAAATCTCCAGAAGCATAAAGCTCTAGAAGATCTTGTGTTTCACTTGGACTCAGGGCATCAATGACCAGTAAAGAACATCTGAGACGAGAAGAGCTAGTCCTTTGTTGATAATACTTGACAGAAGGTGTTCCTATGAAAACCATTGGATCCATGTTTGATCACAAGATAATTATCCACTGCCTAGATCCAGGCAACTGCAGCTACCAAGTATGACAAAAGTGTCCTACAATCAGTTGATCCTTCCCACAAATCTAGGGACAAATTCATGTAGAAGAAAATGTGGTTGTAGTATGTCTGAGGCACAGTATCTCTTTCCTAACTATGAGTTGGACCCTATACAGTTATTTCTATGTCATAAATTATTTTTTAAACAGAATTTACCTTTCACATGAAAGGAACCAAAGATGCCAAGAAAACTCAAGATTTTAGGAACAATCATAACATTATTTTAACTCTGAAACTTTGATTAAATCATAAGAAAATGCCAGTGACGAAAGTCTTATTTGTACTTTAAACAAATTAGGCTGACCTGAGAGGTTCCATAGCCACCCTTCTCTACTTTCACAACAGTAGAAAGCATTAAATTGCACGTGCTAATTACAAATTACACATGGAATGAAAGACACAAAGACCGTGTAGTTAGTTGCTTGAGCTTTCTGAAACCAATAAAGCTGACCTCAGCTTTCCTGGAACATGAGAAAGGATTGCTTGAGCTCTGCAAGCAAACTTCTGTTCTAATGCAATATCTGAGGTGCATTTCATTCTGAACTGGAACTGCTGAATATCCAGCACAGAACAGAACAATATGTTCTCAACTATTCCAAGCTTTCAACTAAGGTCTTTCATCTATTATTCAAATCCTCAATTAAAGTTCTGTTTCAGTCTGTCGTTTCAGTGAATGGCCAGAGCAAGACTTCAGGCAGATGAAAAACATCTATCTGTTCATCCATCCTCTTAGCACTTCCCAGAGATAAACAGAAACTGAAGGCATCATCTTGCTTCATAAGACAAAAATTTTATCCCACCATCACTTGCAAAAGTATATTTAGACAAAGGAATCCAGTATTAAATTTACTGCATAACATATCTCTACAGTTTCTCTATTAATGTTAGTCTTCCCACTTGGGTATTATCTTGAAGCTCCAAAAAATCCACAAAATTCTGTCCATGACTCTACTTTCCACTGGCATAACCTCAGTAAGGCTTCAGTTCCCAGCAGACAATGTAGCAAAAAAAAAATTCCATCTCTCTGAGCCTAAGAATTTCTGGTGCAAAACCAGACAGTGAATTGCACATGAAGATCTGACAGTTCACAAACATTTTTTCCCCATGAGTTTTTATGCTCTAAGACAATATGTGGAAACCTACATCAGTGGCTAAGGACATTCCCCACTTAAAGCACTTCAAATTAAGATCAGGAATGCAAATGGAAAGGACCTATAGCACAGCATCTTTTGACAAATTTCACAGGATGTAAGTGAAGTACTCAGACATAGCAACATAATCCAGACAAGAGAAAAATGAATCTCAAAAAATCATTTAACACCAAACCCATCTTTTTGTTAATTAATTTTACTTATAGTCTTTACCTATTTATCATAGGCCTTTCTATTTCTAGATAAGAAAACAGCAACATCAAAATAACTGCCACAGTTACATCAGAAAATCCCCAGATAGTATTTATTCTCCTTAATTTGATTGCAGAGGTTTTAGAAGAAATAAAAAGGAAAACAAAAACCAAAACAACTTACTTGTATGCCAAGGTTGCACTAAAATGCTGTTGGATATATGCTTCCAAAACAGTGTTAAAATGTTGAAACTTACGGTCTGCAATGAGTCCTATGATATATATCTAAGTAGAAGTAGATATAATTAGCATTTTTCGTAAAGTCGCAATTTAAATGAAAACCTTAAGTCTCCTGAAGCATTTGTGATAATCCACTATTTTAAAAGTTTCATAGGTTTAAAAGAATTGTTTTCCAAATAATAATATCCCCTTATCCTGTTGAGAATTTAAGGCCAATTTCTTGAGATAAGCAATTTGACAGTTCATTCACATTCATAGAGTTCTTTACTTTGACAGCTTAAATCTTTCATTGCTGGTTCTTACCAGTGCATCGAAGACAAGGATATCATACTCATTACTGTGGGAATGTTCCATCATGATGTTAAACAAGGCATCCAGAGTATCTTGGAGAAACTATAGAAAACATTAAATCATAAGCTGACAACCAATTCAGCTTGAAAAATGCACAACTGAATTTACAGACAGGCAATTTTGTTCCCCTCAAGTTGGAATTTTTAGAAGCCTTTGCTGAAATATCAGATAAATTCAGCACACACTTCTGAAGATTTTGGCTCTAGTTTCTTTAAATGATGAACTTAAATCCTCAGACATGAACAAGTAACAATACACGCTTAGCTCAAAGCTTATGGAATTCAGCTAAAAATATTTTATTAACTACCCATGATTATCTAAAACAGCATTCTTATTTCCTTAGTGATACAAATCAGTAGCTTTTCAACTGGGGAAATGGATTGGTTTTGTTTTGTTTGTTTCTTCTGAAGTAAATTCACCTTACTACCAAAGAAACTCAAAAGAAATGTCTACTGCTTTTATTTAAAAACAAAACAAAAAACAAAAAAGACTCCTAATCCGAATAGTGCAGTCCTAGTTAGTTTGATTCAATCTAAGAACAAGGACTACTTATTTGTTTTTCCCTCATTTCAGACTTGAAAGCAAAATTCTCCTTTCAAATTTATCTTATAATCAATTTTGGTCATTTTAGAGATTATTGTTTCTTTTTCTTCCTCAATCAAAATAGAGAACTTATCTTAAACAACGTCACTAACTCTTATTTCAGAGATATTTAGCATATTTCACAGCAGAATACAATTGACACCCTCTCATGCAAAGTTTAGTCTAGCTGACAACACACAACAAATGAATAACCAAATCTTGAAGGACAAGACAAAATGGAAAGCCTATTACTTAGGTAGAATCAGCCACAAGAGAAGCTGAAAGGATTGTTCTAGAGAAAAAGAGGCTTTCATGCTTCATTAATTTCAAGTTCTGAGCACATCCATCTTTATCAGTATTATATAAGCTTGTGACCATGTGTGTTTATACATATACATCCACATACAAAGCATAAAACAGTAGTGTAAGTTAAAGAAAGAGGAGAAGGCTAATAAAAGCATCCAGAAAGGAATCTAGTATTGCACTGTTCCCCAGTATTTGCAAAACACCAACAAAAAAAAGATATACTTTCACAACTTCCTCTCCATCCACGATCTTCAGTTTTTCCAGGTTCTCCTGTAGCAGCTCTGGCTTCATGCGCCACTTCAATAGACCTAGTAAGCCCACTATCAAAAAATAAATTGACAGACAAGCATTTAAATTCAAGATGTGATTTATCATTTGTGTGGAAATCTTCTTTCTAAAACTTCTACCTATTTAGAAGATACATACCATTCTGAGTTAACTTTGTAGAACAAACTAGAGTTGAAATATAAAACGCATCTCGTGAGCTTACTGAGAGCCCACCTACAATACTTGAGTTTCTGCCTAGGGTTGCTGCTTTATTTTCTATATGTAGACGTGTAGAAGGCAATGTCAAATATGCACTAGCATCCTCCATTTTTTTACTGTCACCCTGAAAAATAACATAGCATTTATCACATATTTTACACCATTGAATTTAAAAATAAACTTACTTTGTACCTCCTGCAAAAGAAAACAAAAATTGTTTCTATGGCCTTAATTAAAAAAATGATACAGAGTTGATGTAGGAATTAATTAGACAAAGCTTCATAACCAACATTAACTAGTCAGATGATACGGTTAACACAATACTTTGGTCTAAATATTTACCAATTTGGTCTCTGTAAAAAGCAAACAAATAACTATGTATTAATTTTTGTTGGAGTAGATAAACAACCTTTAGTTGTATGCATCTCATTTGCCATTGGGTATGGCAAACTAGGTTACTGAAAAAAATCTAACCCATAAAAAAAAACTTGTATATTGGCACTGATTCCTGGTTTTTAATTCCCGCTTGTTCACCAAAGCCAAACACACACACAGTAAGAAAGAACCTCAAAACATCTGTTCCCTGCTCAATTTACAAAATCAGAAATGCTACCTGTGTTCAGTCAGGGTTAGTCAAAACAATATTCCTTGTGTCCAAAATCAAATTCCTGGAACTTTCATTTTTCTATCTACGAAACTACAGAAGCAAAGCAGTTTTGAACAATTCCCTAAGATTACATTCCACAATAATTCCTCTCTTCAGCCAGAACAGAGGCACATTTCCAGGTACTAAGTTTTCACATGACTTTCTTTTTAATAGGGAAAGTCAAAATCAGATAAATTCCAATTAAAATAGGAGAAAGAGTAACTGTCTCTCATTGTTCTTCCATAAACTCTTTGTAATTAAAACATAGTATAATGTTTAATAGCCACAGAAGAAGTTGCACCACTTTTATTTTTAACAGATAAAAAATATTTTTGTCTTAGATGGAATAATAAAATGCAGTCAAAGACAATATATTTTTTTAATAGTCTCAGTCAGGAAGAAAGCAGAAAAAAAAAATCCTGTACCTTTAGGACTGACAAATCATGGATGCCATCTTGAAGAGTTGTTCCATCCTCCTTCATTAGCCTTATGTAGGCCATTGCAAAATTCTTTTCTCCTTTATCTTTAGCTGCAAAATCAATATTTGCAGTTGACTATCAATCAATTAATCATAATTCACAAAAGTAAAAATTCCCTACTTACACTCTTGAGATGACCTGTGTCTGAACATAAAGCGCAGATGTACCCTTTGCATGTCTTCAATAGGGACTGCTACCTTTAGTAAAAGCAGAAAATAATTTTTTGTTACCAAACTCTTTTTCAAATCCTTGAGTAGAATCTCAGAATGACTGCTTTATTTTCATTACCATACCCACTTATGGCAACAAAATATGCAACGAGAGGCCAATTGTTAAAATAATAATATCAAGCTCATAATGCTAAAACTTTAGACTTGTACTCCATTGTGTTTATTTACAACTCAACTTCCCTTTAAAATTCTTACTAGATAACATTCTTCACATGAACTACACTTTCTGAGGGGATGCCTTGTTAGTGATACTATGTAAATGATTCCACCTAAGAGCGGAAACAGAGACAAATTTAAAAGCAAACCAATACAGGAAGCAAAACAGAACTGGCCAAAGTTTTCAAAACAACTAAAGCCTTTCTCTTTCAAAAACCTCTTCCACTCCCTCCCCATCCTCAGCAACACACCTGACTGTAACTTCAGGCTTGCTGAACATTGCAATATCACCTTAATAGATGCCTTTAAAAAGTAATCATGCTTGCTATCAAGCCTCAGACATGTTTTTTAAGAACAACTTCTAGAAGTCTCTGGGCATTTTCTAGTTAAAGGCACTGAAGCTAGATTTGATAACTGTTAGCTGACACTAAAGAGATACAAGAGGTTTTTTCTGCGGTTGTGGTTTAAAAGAATATTTTTTTCTTTAATTATTTTTCCACACAACTTAAGTTTTTATCCCCGTTTTATCCTCACACGAGGCACCACCAAAGGAAGACGACGCGCAGCAGGGACCATCTGCGCTCTACCTTTAAGGTCTCCATCCAGCGCGGCTGTTTGACCTGGTAGTATAGAACCGATCGGTATTCACTCACTGGTTTGTCCCCTGCTCCCAGGCAAACAGCATTCTGACAAAAAGGAGGAAACAAACGGACTTTAGTGGCTCGTCAATTTCTGTAAATTGTTATGACCCGTGCAAAACCAACGCACTAATCCACGCGCCGAGCGACAGCCTCCGCCGGCATCCCGCCTCCGGGCAGCAGCTTCTACCTCAGCGCGAGGCGGGAACGGGCGCGAGACCTGCGGCCATGGTCCGCCCCGCAGCCCGCTCTGGGCACACTTCCCGCCCGCAGCCGTGCAACCACGGCACCTTCCCTGCAGTCCCGACAGCCGGGCGGGGCGGGTGAGCTTCTGCTTCACTGGAGCTCAGCCTGAGTAGCTAAGATGCGCCCTTACCCGCTGAGCAGACCCTATGGTTAGGGCTAGGCCGCCCCAAAATGCTGCTAGGCTCCAGCCTGAAGCCTTTTGGAGCCTGGGAGATGCAGTTCGTAAACACTTCAGGTTCAGCACTGGCATAGGCCATGGGGCAAGAGGGACCGTCTTGAAAAAACAGTGTTGAATTTGGGAATGGTGTCATTCAAAACAAAATAATGATGCAATTACCAACAGAAAGGAAGCCCTGACAGGAGATAAAGTTTTCCAAGCGTCTGAATACAGGAAAAATGAACATATTCCATCATTATACTGGACCTACCACTAGGTGGCATTATACAGCGTTACGCAATGGGCGGTGAGGAGAGCTAGGGAGCGAGCAGAGGCTGCCTTTCTCTTCCAGCTGAGGAACTTCAGTAAGGGAGGCGTTCATCTCAGTCAACAGGAGACAAAGCAACAACAATCTAGCTTTAATTATTCCACTGAGCTCTTCCCTGATTGTAAAATACCCGATTCTAGCAGAATCATGGAAGTATTTGGCTGTGTACCAAATGTGACTTCTGAACTAGAAGTTAGTTGTAGATGCACCAATAGCATGTCCTCCTATATTTTTCCCCAGTGTTTACAATTTTTAAGTTTTTTTTCTTGTTATTTTTTCCCTTTTCAGCTTAAGTTTAATTTCTACATTTCCTTTCTCTGTAGCCTATTCTAGATCTCTTTACTAAAAAACATTTTAAAGACACCTCCCCTCTGTATTTTCACTTGCAACTCAACCTGTTTAATTACTGGTTTTGATAGAATCACAGAATATCCCCAAGTTGGAAGAGATCCACAAGGATCACTGAGTCTAGCTCTCGGCTCCACACAGAACCACACAAAATTCAAACTCTGTGTCTAAGAGTGTTGTCCAGGCACTCCTTAAACTATAGCAGCTTGGGGCCATGTCCACTGCCCTGGGAGCCTGTTCCATGCCCAACCACCCTTGGGTGAAGTTTTCTTTACACCCATCCTGACCCTCCCTGACACAGCTCCATTTCTCATCTGGTCAAGCTCCACAGCATAAATTACAATGCTCTAATGACTTTCAGAACCAGTAAAAATCCAATTTAACTTTTTATCAAGTTCAAAAGTGAATCTGTGAAGAGTCTCAGCGTACTTCCGTCTTCCCTGACTGACTGCATGTGCAGAATAATCACTAATGGTGATAACAGAGGAAGCATGACCACTGACACCTCACAAGACATCAGATGTGAAACTTCCTGAAAGAAGCAAGTGTGCTTTGTTACTGACAGCAACAGATGAAGCTAATCTCATAGAGGCTACACTAACTACTGCAAAGTTGCAACTTTAATGCTAAAAATTCAGTGAACGTTGTGAATCTTCAAACACCAGGAAAGACATCTGGTGACAAGAAAGGTGCAGTGCTGATACCTGAAGGTTTCTAAGACCTGTTCTCTACAAATTAACTACAGAAAGGTAAGTCTCATCTCCACAATGGGAGATTTTTCTAGGTTTATGTACCAACTTGTTCAAATGTGTTCTGTGACATTCACTTAGTACAAGAGGCCTTTTACTCACAACAGTAAATGTTCTTTTAGCCCTCTCAACTGAAATTAATTTGGTACATAAACAGAGCCCACAAGTTCCATGTTTAATGAACAAAAATTTGGTTTTGTCTGATTTATAGGTAACAACAATTAGAAACATTGAAGTTTATATAAATTCATAGTTTTGGAAGTTTACTGTTACTCATTTAATTTTGGAGGCTAAAACAGGACAACAGCTGCTTTTTTAATTACTTGTATTCAATAGTATCTCAATCAATCCTGGAAAACTTGCTTAAGCAACATGATGCGTATTGCCCCCAGAAAAGAGGCATTTTTTGAACATCTGTCAGATCTCAGACAAAGGGACAACTCCATTTTTCTGCTAGTGTTTGGAGGAAAGATGTATCTATGGAACTGAACATATATAATGCTGAAATACAAGATTTAATGGATTGCAGTACATTCATTTCTTTAAAGAATAATCTGGCATGTATTTTAAGCACATTATCTGTGGCTGCAACCAACAGAAGTTACTCAAGTCTATTTCAGAACAGTTATCTCCTGTACACGTGACTCGGATCATAGAATCATAGAATGGTATAGGTTGGAGCTGACCATAAAGATCATCTACTTCCAATCCCCTGCCATGGGCAGAGTTGCCAGCCACTAGATCAGGCTGCCCAAGATCCCACCCAACCTGGTCTTTAATGCTTCCAGAGATGGAGCATACACAATGTTTTTTATGCAAGTTGTTCCAGTGCCTCATCAACTTCTGAGTAAAAAATTTCTTCCTAACATCTCACCTAAATCTCCCCCTTTTTTAGTTTTAAGCCATTCTCCCTTTTCCTGTCACTATCAGACTGTGTAAAGTCATTCCCCTTACCGCTTATAAGCTCCCTTCAAGTGTTGAAATACCATAATGAGGTCTCCTCAGAGCCTTCTCTTCTCCAAGCTAAACAAGCCTGACTCCCTCAACCTTTCTTCACAGGGGAGGTGCTGCAGCCCTTTGATCACCTTGGTGGCCCTCCTCTGGACCTGCTCCAGGAGCTCCACATCCTGCCTGTGCTGGGGAGCCCAGGCTTGGGTATATTGCTCCAGATGGGGCCTTAAAAGGGCAGAGTAGAGGAGAATAATCACCTCCCTCTCCCTGCTAGCCACCTTTCTTTTGACGCAGCCCAGAATACCATTGGCCTTCTGGGCTGCAAGAGCACACTGCTGGCTCATGTCCAGCTTTTCATCCACCAAGACCCCCAAGTCCTTCTCCATAGGCCTGATGGTTAGGTGTTCTTGTAGGTATGCTTTGTGATCAGGGTTAGAAGTTGTTGTGTGGACCCTAGGTATTATGTGTGCTTAGGATTTTCTTTATTTAAGCTTTGAAGCTATTTTTTAGGTCAAATATTTAGCTATAATTCATAAACATGTTGACATTTCAGCAACTCATGAAGTACAATGCGCTTTTCCAGCTTTATTTTATCTCAGGAATTGTCAGTATGATTTCATCCTCATGATTTAAAGAACAGTATGAAACTCTTAAGGTTGAAAATTCCCCTGAATACTGAACTGGTGTTAAAATGTCTTAAGGAAAAGACAAAAATTCATAGAAACAGACTAACAAAAAGACACTGTAAATATTTATGCCGTGCACGTGACCTGTCCACACTGCTCTGTTCTCACTTCTTTATTTATTTGCCTTGTACTTCATTGGAGGAACAAACAGACTTCCTGGCACAAATCCAGGGTTTATGTGAAAGAAATGGTACTTCGCACACTGAAATGCACAAATATATTCCTCCATGAATTCCCACCAAAAAAACCCTGGGAGTTACAAAGTAGTAATTGTCAGAAGCAGCTTTTAATCTGTTTGCTCATTAGTCACAGCTAAAATAGGTCATTCATATTTACTTCTCCTTTCCAGCAGTTTTACAGTATTATGCAAGACATTTATAGGATTTGAATAGATTTGTTACTCTCAACATCATAAAATTCATCTGTCAAAAGATGCCAAGTGAGGGAATATAGTTTTCCTATAGTGGTATTTTATAAGAATTTGTAAGAAGTTTTAAGGCTTACTTCTCTTAAGTACTTTATGTTTATACGTCCATCACACAGGGAATAAATACAAAACAACTTACTGGTATGGTTTTCCCTTCTTCATCACAGACACACATTATTACTTCCACACTTCTCTGAGTTGTTTTATTGTATTTATCAAAATCTCCATACAGCAGTGTGATATAAATGTCATTTCTTATGTCTCCTAAAGAAGAAACAAAAAAATTATGAATGAAAATGCTGTGAGAGCAAAGGGCCAAATGAACTTCACATGAATTTTTCAACAGTGAAACATACTAAGATAGAAAACGTCTTATTTTCCATCTGAACTTAAATTTTCAGCTCTTTTATTCTTAGCTAAGATAGTACGATGAGCTGTGCAATGAACAGAACAACAGCTTTCCTGAGAGTGACTTCAACTTACTCTCGTCCTGCACTGACACCTGCTGGTGAGATGACAGCAGGATGCCATTGCTGAGTTCTGGCCAAGTACACAGCTGTCATTCTAGAAGGAACTTCATATTTTAATTGTCTGATGTGAAGAAATCTAATGTTCTCTGTTAGCAAGATTTAAAAGTACCTAGATTTGAACTTAAGGTTTGGAGGTTTGTTTTTTTGGAAGGTTGTGTTGGTTTGGTGTTGGTTTTTTTATTTGTTTTTTTCACAAAGGACTGTAGACAGTGAGTGAATTTAATTGGCAATTATGTAATCATGAATAAAGGACAGTGATAAGTTCCAATAAAAATAAGGTTAATTTAAGATTCAAGTAATCATACACAATAATCTATTTAGCAAACAAAAAAGCAATGTAGAAGGAACTCAGATAATCCTTCACTGTCTTTTTTTTTTTTCTGTTTAAGTACTCTGTAATACTTTCCAAGGATTTCACTGTTTTAAGTAAACCTCTAGATTTGAGACAAATTTAACATGAAGAGTGAATTCTAGAGACTGAGTTACCTCTTACAGATATCAGTAATTAAGCCTGAAGCTGATGTTCATTAACCAAAGAAATGACAAAAAATAAATCAGCTCCCATTATAGAACAAAGAACCTCCTACCTGGCATGATTATTTCAGGAAATCCTAGCTTTCTAGCAACAACTGTTGTTCTGTCTACAAGATGTGGATAGTCCTTCCTAGTTTGAATCACATCTCCAACAAGCATTTTCACAGTTACCCAGAGACCTATTAAGAGGAGGAGAAAAAAAGAACTAAAAAATAAAATACTGCATTTATACCAAGGAAAGGAAAGCAAAACAAAACTAAAAACCCACCTATATTCAAATTATGTTCTCTTCTCTTGACCAAAATAATAAGAATTCACTTCTCTCACTTTCATTCACTGGAAATAAATGTTTATAATCCAAAATATTATCTATTAATTTAAATAACCTCCTACAATCTACAACAAAGTCATTATTCTTCCCTGCCAGCTTCAAAATTCACCCATGTCCGTGGTGTTACAGCGGTAACAGAAAAGCCTTACTCTAAGATTTAAACAGTATAAAATGAAGTTCCACTGAAATCAGTTGTCACTTGATTTTAAAAAAAATATGTACTTCACCTTGTCCACCACTGTCTCCTTTTGATGCTGTGATTTTGCTTAGGAGACTGTGTAAAAAGTCACTCTCTGCCACTACCCTGCAGAAGAAAAAACAACGACTACTAGGAGTTAAGCAATAAATGTCAGAACATAGATGAAGAACAGTCTCAGTTCTCTTTGCTGAATCTGACATTATTATGATACATTCTGTAATTTCATCATCTCTCAGTCTGAGTTACAGAGACCATTCATGCTAAGCATATGAGTAGACTACAGTGAAAAAGATGAAATCAACAACCTGAAGAACTGTAGTCTGTGATACACTGACCACAGTATGAAAGCCAGTCCTTTTGTAGGACAGCACAGCCTGAATGCATACAGCAACATGCCTGTCCAGACCAGTTTCCCTAATGAACAACCTGACAAACAAACTTCAAATTTATTTAAGTGAATTCTGAAATTACAAACAAATTCTCACATAGCAAACAACTTGGATCAAATTGTAAACAAGTGAAATAGGCCGGAAGTTTGACACATTGATTTATTTTCTGTATTAAATTTATTCTCCATAGCACATAACAGTAGTGCTATGTAGAATGTGCAAACACATTTCCAGCGAATACTGACATCCGTCCATTTAATTTATGAGTATCACATTTTTAGTCAGCTGGTCTGTCTGCATAAAACCTCTAAATATTACTTTCAAGATAGCTAATGTGTGACAATACCACTGCTTCACTTCACAATTCTTACTCAGATTTTTCACAAATTTAAAGCAGAATCGAGCACATAAGTTACTAATTATTCAAACTTATGAAGATTATTGCGTTGGATATATAACAATTTAACTCTTGTTGTTTTTATTAAATAGGACATGAGACCAGCTGACTCACAGAGACCAGTTGTAGCAATCCAGATTTATTTAACATGCAGTTCTATGATTCTATGCTATGTAACTCCTGTCAAGTCTTAAATGCTTTTTAAAGTGGTACTTGAATAATTAATATTACCACAACACAAAAACATTAAAAGGAAAAAATATTTTTTCTTGAGGCATTTCACAGGTCATTTTGCAGCCAAAGATATGTTGAAGTTTTTGTGTACAGCAGTAGGATACAGATATTTATGACTATCTTACGGATGAAAAGGTATGAAATGTTGCTTTTCTTCATCACTTTCCGCTTTTCCTTTTATGATATCTGTAATATCCATGACTAGAAAAGCAAAAGAAAATTATCAAAAAGTATAATGGCATTGCTAAATATCTCCTCCTGTCCATTAATACTGTACATTACATATTCTTTTTCCTCAAGATAAATAAAGATTTTCATTAGCAAGCAGTGTAAACCAATAGGGGTAAAATTGTGGAGTGGAGCTTCTAGTGCAACGTGCAGTCTACAAACATGAGGCTACGTGAGGAGAGAATTACTTTAGTTCTAGTCTGATCCTGTGAATAATATGTGTGCACACTCACATTAGTGGTGCTGTTGGCACATAATCAGTTGTTTTATTTCATCCACTCTTACTAGTACTCTAGCACTTAGGAAACTAAATTCAGAAGCACAATTCTGACATGAACTAAAATGCTAATGTAGATGCGGTCTTTTCAGATTTCAGCCATTAAGGATGGAAGATAGTTGATATGTCTATTTTAGAGTCTGGCGTGTTGTGGTAGATTCTACTGCCCAAGGCTGGCAATTATCAATTAACTCCTGCTTCAGATAGAGCATAGGAGAATTCATTTACCTGCCACTCCAAAAGGCCTCCTTAGTCCTTGTGTGTATTTCTTTGAGTTACTATCTTTAAGATCCATCCTTCCAACTCGGACTATTTGACAAACCAAATAAACCTTGTCTCTGCTAAGGTCTTTATTTCCAAGGTCCTAAGATAAAAAAAAAAAAAAAGAGAGATAAAATATTACTTGGGGAAGAACTAGGTTGTAAAATTTAAGAAGGATCTTCAGTAATTACATGAGTCTAAATAATCAATGGGAAAAAAAAATAACACCACAACAACCTGAGTTCACAGAAAGGATGAAAAACTCTGACACATTAAAATTTAGAGCAAATGTAAGCTAAGATAAATAAAGAAGCAGTCATTATCTACAGCAGATAAAATATCAAATCCATCAGTAAATTAATGAGGCAGACATTAGAGAAAAGGTGCAAACTGATTTCAAGAAAGGACAAAGTCACAGTCATAAAACACTCAATGACTGGTCATCTTTTCTCTTTCTAAGATGACTTCTGTTTCCTTCATCATCTTGCTCAATCTTATGATAATGACTGCAGAAAAGAGACAATCTGATTTGAAAATAAAATATAAGGAAATCTGGAAAACACTTACTGTAAACACTACTTTCAGATTGTTGAGCATATCAATTTCCTTTGGAAAGCCTTTACTCCCCCATCTCACCAAGTAGTTCTCACTGTTTTGAAGAAAAGTTTCTTATTATTATATGATTTCAAAGTTCTTCAGTTTCAAAGTATGTAAAAAAGTCATGTAACAGACAATATCCTGCGGTGATTGAAGATAAAATCAGACTAAAAGACAATAGTACTGTACAAAAAAACATCACTAAACTTTGAAAAATAACTTGAACATTAGACAAAATGGCACCCTTTTTGGAGGAAACAAACGTTATGAGCTGTTTGATAGAAATCATCAGCAAATCTTACTCTCCCTTTTAATGTATTTGTTCATTCATTTTTATCTCTCACCTCACTTTTCAGCACTTTCATACACAACACAACATTCCCCATCAAGAAACATTAATCAATCCAGTGACAGTCTAAGTCACAATTCTAGTCACCTATCACTACCAGATGCAATGAAAATGGTTTTTATTATTGTCATCTGTACAGATTGTCTGGCAAAACAAATCAAGATTCCAGACTTAGGCCTGGAACTGACAGTTGACAGAAGACAGTTTCAATTTACTACTACTTCCTCCTCATAGAGCCAAGGAAGGTCATACTGGAGAAAACAGAGTACTTGCAAAGTACACAGAGAGGCTGTTGAATCTCCATCTTTGGTAATAATGTCATGACTGGACAAGGCCTTGAAGAATCTGGTGTAAGACAGCCCTGCTTTGATAGGCAGGTTGGACTGGGTGGCCTCCAGAGATTCCTCCAGTCTAATTCATTCTACTTTATGGAGCTAAATAATAGGAAAGACAATCCAGTTTTGTATTCTGGCACACTAGTACACTCTTTCACATGAATTATTAAGGAAGCAATCATATTATATTTAGAGAGGCATGTTTCCACAAAAGAAGGATCCCCATCAATTTCTCAAGGCAATCTCAAGGTTACCTTTAGATTACCAACAAGAACAGTCATCTCTGGAGTTTCCATATTTCCCTCTTTCACTTCTCCTTTTAACACCAATTTAACAACTGTCTCAGACTCTCCCTAATACAACTGCTTTTGCCTGAATTGGCAGTCTTATAAACCTCAACATGTGATGGCTCAGTTGCTACAACTACCACATGAAGTTATTTTCTCCTAAAAATCTGCAAAAGCTTTAAAGGAAAAAAATATATATATCACCTTTACTTGTAATAAAAATCCCACCAACGTTACTATAATAATAAGTACTATTTCTAATTTAGAAGTGGTCTGACAATTCTCCAAAACTCTGAAATACTCATTCCAGAAATTGGCTTTCAAAATATGTGGGATCCCTTACCCTAGAGTCTTTGAGCAACTAAATCTGTCCACACTTACTCTTTTTTTCCTGATTTTCTTCCTTTTATTTATATATCCTTTTCATTATTAACATGTCAGCAACTACTGTGCTTCCTGATGGCCAGTTTCTATCACTATTATTTTTTTCTTACATTAATAATAATAAAAAAAGCTTACCTTATAATTGTTAATTTCTGTGGATCATATAGTGACATAAAGAGTTCTGCATCCTCCCCAATTCGACAAACAAAATTCCGCACAAAGACATATAGACTATGAGTGGGAGATGAAGACATTCGGGAGTATGATGCATAATCTGGTTGATCCTTTGACTACTCGAAAGAAGAAAAATCATTAGCTAGATCCACAAGTTAAAGTGATAAGATACTACAAGCAATTACAATTTACATATTTAGAAGTACATATAGCAGTTGGTCTTCAAAAATCAGCACATTCTGCTCACTTAAAAGCCATCAGACAGTGGCATTTGAATTAAAAATGCACATCTTGTACCAAAAAAACATTGTCCTGTGTATTCCTCAGAGAGAGATTGCTTAACAATGCAAAAAATGAAAAGCAAATTAGTTTCTGACACTTAGCAATATTTTACCACCAAATCAACATCCTTTTGTACAATGAAGCAAGAAAGCTAGCAGGTTAGTTGGAACGTGTACAAGTGACATAGATATGGAAGATCCCTTGCGTCCCCTTCTTCACCAGAACCTTCAATGTATGTAAGAAGATGAAAAGCTCAGACCAAGTTCTTCAAAACACTAATCAGCCTAGGGAGCTACCTCAGTGTGCAAATAATGAAAAAGCTGATGTCAGAGTTGCCTTAAATCCACTTTTTGCAGGACTTAGCAGACTTACTCAGTATTAGAAAGAAATTTCTTTGTATGGGATTCTAAGCATATTATCCTTTCCAGGTAGGTGCCCTTTTGGAAATGGAACAAGTCTCAATTTATTTTACAAATATTTCCAAGGAACGCAACAGTTATGCTGTTTCTTTTTCCTTTTCCCTTTGCTTCCAGAAATCTCCCTGTCTTGAAAATCTTATATTTAATTTCACCGAGGAAATAATTTCCAGGTTAAATTCCTCTCCTGTGTATCAATATATTCAAAACCTTAGCTAACAAGAAATCAGGCTGCTTTCTATGGAGCTGTTCTGAAGCCCTTTCCTAAAATTTTTATAAAGGACCATGCCTAAAGGATTTCAGAATATTTTTCCAGTGGTATAAGAACTTAAACTCCTTTAGGAAAAGAGAGTAACTTGACTTCAATAACCAATGCCAATTCTTTAGCCACAGGACAATGATATAATAGGTGAAACATTTCTACCACTTCTTAAAAGCAGATGAATTTATCAAGCTTTCACTACAGAGGCAAACAAATCTGCACAAGATGAGTTTTTTGAACGTGGTAGTATATAGCAGAAGGCCTGCTATCTGCACCGTAGTGGAGTTTCAGCACGCTAGGAACGTTAGGAAGACAAGTACAACTTTCTGAAAACAAAATCATGGTACAAGTGAAAAACAAAAATAAACAGGGGCATATACAGAGATCAGGACATAACTGAGAAGGATCACTGTCTCAAAAATAGGTACCTAAGTTCCAACCACATCTTATTTTAACCACCTAGAAACAGCCACTTAACAGATGATGACCGAAAGCTCTTTTTAACCATTGATTTGTTCTGGCTTTTTAACAAGTCAACATATTCTATTGCAGAAAACCAAGTTTTATTCTCCATGTATCATCTGTTAATTACATGTTCTTATCTAGGAAGCAAGATTTATTTAATAGTGTTGATGAGAACAACTGTTAAGGTGATTTAGAGCAATTTGCCACAGGTGTTATTAAAGTGTCATTATGGCAAAAAAAATGTTGTCAGATGTTTTTGTCCTTTATAATTATTTTCTTTCTCATAAATGAAGAACTCAAGTATCTTCTAAGTCTTTAAACAGACTTAATATTGAAGAGGAAAAGGAAGTGTAGTCACTTGCATTGCATTTTAAAAGATAAAACTTACATACCCTTACTAGCTTTGCTTAGACACACTAGATATTGGTGACCACAAGATTATCCTGAGTTCACCAAACTTTGTCATTAAGTTTAAATTCTTTAGATCCTTCAAACTAACTAACAAGCTGCAGCTTATAGCTAGCAAACTGCATTTTCAGAAGGTGCTCTAAAAAATCTTTGGTTAGTGACAGTGTACGGCCTGAACTCCTAGTATGTAACTCACTGTACAGATCAGCCTATTGAGTAGCCCACACGTGGGGTTAGGAGACTTTTTTCCATTTAGAGATCCAAGAGTTGATTTAGAACCAGCTTTAGACACAAGCTTTCAGTCTAGCCAACAGATTAAATCCAATGCACAAATACAACTAACTCAATTCAAGGTTTCACCATATTTATAACACTCGAATGTGAATCCGCTATTAAGTTAGGGGCCGAAGTTTTCACCATCTTTTTTTTGGTAAGTTGTGTCCTTCAAGCCTTGTATGTTTTTTTCATTTCAATTTTTAGCAAAGGAAGCATTAAGTTTGTCCCATCATTCCTACCATTTCCTCTTTAATTCGCTCAGTGATTTTATTAGTTGCTTCTTCATGTGCATGAAATAGGCTGATGACACTGGTTTTATCTGGATCCAGGATATTTCCATCTTCGTCTCTAACTATCAGATCTAGCTCAAGAATCCTGTGAAAACAGAAAGATCTCGTAGTTTTATCAATAGTTTCCTTCTATAAAAATACAGTTTAGAAATGTAATGCATAAGGATTTTCTTCAAGTTTTAAAGCAGTAAAGTAAGCTTAAATAGATATAAAAGTATTTAATTGAGAAAAAGTTAACCCAAATCTACAATTACATTTCAAGCTGTTGTTCAGTATTTACCACCAATTCCTTAAAACTGTTAATATCAAAGCATTTAAATGGTTAGCACATAAAATACATTCATTGTGTTCAATGAGTTCATAGAATCATAGAATCACCAAGGTTGGAAAAGACCTCCAAGATCATCTCTTCCAACCGTCCACCTACCACCAATATTTCCTCTCTAAACCACGTCCCTTAATGCAACATCTAAACATTTCTTAAACACCTCCAGTCTTTATCTTTTCTTGTTGTTGTTTTTTAAATGCATAACTGTGTAATCAAAACGTATAGGTTTTTCCAGTTTCGATCTGCTTTTATGTTGCTCTCTTACTCACCCGGTCCTGTTACTTGACTAACAACTACAGTCTTCTCTGCTGCTCTCATACAAGTTGTCTCTTTTCATTTTCCTTCACCTTTCCTTTTTCTTAGCAGTAATAACTTTTGAGTGTAACCTCCCTACATTCCATACACTCTTACACAGGGTGCCATGGTGTCAGTCAATAGATATTATTTCTTATCTGTCCAGGATATCTTACTACTACATCTCCTTCTAAAACTGGTCTACTTCATCCCAGACCGTACCTATCTGTCTCTAAAAAATCTACCCTTATGGCACTGCAAGCATTGTTTGAAACAATCTGTACCACCCTGCAACCCTATTCATCTTGCATCATTATCTTTCCACAACTTCTCCCAGCTTGGCGTTCAACCTTCTCTCTCACAATGACCACTCAGCCTCTATTTTCATTCCCTTTCTTCTTTCTCCACAGTTTGACAAGTTTCCTTCATGTATCACAATTCTTAACACCACACTTTCAGCCGCTTACAAGTACTACCCACCTGGCACTCTACCTCTATCCAGTTCCAAGCCATTTTAAACCCCCTCTATCCTCGTTCCTCTTAGGAAAACAGCTTGCTATCTCATAGTCTGACAGCAAAGAAATCTGAATGTTCTTTTGAACAGAGCTGAGATTCTTTGACTGAAGCATTTCAAAGTCAAAATTTGTCCTAGAATGACCATTCAGTTCTACACAACATGTCAGGGTATGTGTATTCCCATAGTGTGTTCAGTAAGAACACAACTTATCAGAAATCCGTGGATCCAGATCAGTGAACAAGATAAGAATTTCACAACATCTCAGGTCACTGCTTATGTCTAAGCCACAAGTAGCTGAAGACTTACAACTGCACATGGGCTTTGAGGCCACATTAGCAACAGTCATTTTCAGTAGCTTAGTACAGACTATTAGCAGATTCCACTGCATGTAAAATGCCTACTGTGAAGACTGGTTTATCAAGCTTTCTCTCCTCTCTTTATCAACCTGCATAGCAGCATTTTTTTGCCAAAAATATGTTGTCCTGCATTGACTTTTCATCAGCAAGTAAGGCATTTTGTCAAATAACTATTCAACCTACAGTAGTTTCACTTCTATTACCAGAACTAAATTCTGCATGGAAATTCCCTAGTAAATTTGAAGAGAATTGCCTTTAACAAAGACTCTGTACACTTCAGACTTCTGCTATTTTTACACCACTAAGGTCTTTCAACACTACTGCTCAAGTGGTTGCATAACACTTGTAGAAGTTGTCTGTGTTTATGAAGGGATAGATGAGGTTTGGGGCCTGAGTACACTGATATTATACCGATATAAAGGCCACTCTTGTCTGACCTCAAGTGTTTACAATTGACAAGTTGATATTTCCATAATTTACAAATAAATTAATATTTTGCAGATGGTATTTGGCAAGAGAAGTCTCAACATGATATTTATTATTACTACAAGAGTAACAGAAGTTTGCAAAGAATGATTTACAATGTCCACATCAAATATTAACAACTGACAAAACTGCAATAAGGAAAAGTTTCTCATAATCTCTATTCTAACTGAGCACTTTATAATAAATCATTCTTTTCAGAAGCAGTGTAGGCTACTTACTTGTTACCGTAGTCAATTTTGGAAGTGACTTTCTGTTTGAGTTCTTTAAGCTCATCTTTTGGCAGAGTCCCGGAGAGAAGCTGTGACCTCCACTCCATTAAGTCATACATCATAGACTGTACCTGCTGGAACCTCTCTTTCTTATTTGTCTGAAGTAGAGAAGAAGAAAATCGTTTTTAGGTTTTGTAGAAAGTTGAAGTGAAATATTGGCCTTGATAATTAAAAGATGCCTATGTCATACCAAACAACTGCGGGAGCAAGAATGAGGAAAAGTACCCTGCTAATCAAAGTCCTCCTCTTTATTTCTGTTCATTTCTCTAGAAGTCTTTCCACACAGTCTAAAATCATTGAACCTGAATTCCTTCCTTCTCTCATTCAACACATTTTTTAGGACAGAATCTCCAATGTGACTATAAAAGAACAACATGAAATTTAAGCATTTTGTATGGGCATGGACACATGATTTTGGTTTTATGTATTAATGCTATTTTGTGGACTGAAATTCATTAAGTCTCATCAAAAGAAACCATTAGAGAGGTAATTTATTTTTGTATAATACACTGAGAAGAACATGCTGAGAAAAACATTTGACAGTGGTGTTAATACATTTAAGACAAAAGTGAGATAACACAGAAGTCATTAGAGCAGTTCCAATGTCATCCACTGAAACAAGAAATGTTTTATTTACTGTCTTTAACAAGAGGAAGACGAAAGTAACTGCTTTCCGAAAATGAATGTATTAACATTGAAAAACTACACAGTAGCGCTGGTTTCTTTGCCCCAACAAGGAAAAATAAAAATTCAGTAGGAAGGAACCTGGAATAAGTCAGAGTCAGTGCTATTTGTTTTAACAGGTTGTCCACTAGAAGAGACTACTCAGGAACCAGAGAGTTCACCATCTTTTGATGTGTTTCTTGTCAAAACTTTATGAATTCTTGCCAGCCAGGTTAAAAATTTTACTAGCATCAGCAGAGATGGTTGTTGGGTTACAACATGCAAAATATCTATGACTTTACAAACGTACAGATTAGCCTGCTATCCTTAAAATTCAAGTTTTACATCTAAGTGTCTTACAGACACTCTGTCCCCCTTCCTTCCCTCCCCCCCCCTCCAATTACTGACAATATTCTAGGTTCTGCTGACTCACTGGGTCTACATACACTCATTCTCTACAGAACTCAAATCCCAACAGTCAACAACACAGGTAAAATATTATATAAGAATATAAGAAATATATAAGAAATATTTGGCCTCTATATAAAGGGTAGTTGACGCCTGCCAGAATATTTCAGATTCAAATTAAAAAATCAGAAATTCATGAATCACTTCTACAGTTCTGTTTTTCCCTCCTAAATGAAACATTAGCTTTTTTGTAACAGTGCTACAAAGTGAGCAAAAGAGAAGAGCACCATCTCTAATAGTAGCTTTTTTTTTTTTTGCAAGAATGCTGATACAGTGACTATCTTGACCTATTCCTCTGAAATCGTTAAGATTACAAGGTACTTATCTCTACGAAATGTACGCTTAAGATACTGAAAGTGAAAAAGGGGCTTCTGGAAATTGCTAGTTGTTAGTAGAAACACACTAACAGTAGAATTCCAGCAACCCAGTAACATGTTGAAGCTTTTTCTAATGCATCTTAGTCATGTTTAGTACTCCTGTCTTGAAACTTGTGCACTCCACAGAGAACAACAAAAATTCATAAGGTACATAACACTAAGGGTTGAAACTAAAGGCATGAAATGACACAACTCTTCGGCTTTAAGTGAAAGTTTTTTGAAATAAAGCCATTGAAGAAAATGGTAATGATGTATTCAGTCACAAAGTAGTCATTTTATAATCCTCCCAGATCCTACCCTGCATCTATGAAAAGACACAACTTTGAAGTAGGCCTCAGTATACATCAACAGGACTAAATACAAGGCTCCAAAAGCAATGCCTCCTATTTTATTATATCAGCCCAAGACATCGGAGGTGGATGTTGGTGGGATGGCAGTAGAGGTTGAACCTTCCCACCAATATTTTGTTACATTTTATTGCTGTGTGACAAATGGCAGCAGAGGGTCCATCTGACAAAATGGCGTCTGATATGAGATTGTGTATGAAGTGAAGGTGTGTTACTGAATTCCTCCGTGCAGAAGAAATGGCACTCATTGACATTCATCATTGCTTGCTGAACATTTATGGAGACCACACAGTGGGGCGCTGGGTGGTACCTCTCATGCAGTGGTGACAGTGACAGTGGGTCACTTCCACTGGTGCAGATTTTTACAAGTGTGGCATGCAGGCTCTTGTTCATCACTGGTGAAAACATAGACAATGGTAGTGACTATGCTGAAAAACAGTGCTTTGTAGCTGAGAATTTGGTCTATCTGTTATTGTGCTCTTTGTATCTGTTGTAGTTTCCATGAAAACAAATAGGAGGCATTACTTTTGCAGCAGGCCACACACATCATGCAAAGATGTCATACCACATAGAGCTGTTTCCAGATGCTTCCCCATTCCCAGAGTGTAGTGGTAACTTCTTGAACTAAGGGAATTTCAGCAGGTATAACATTTTCTGTATGTCTAGGAAAGGGAAGAAATTAACACAATGACAAAACTACCAGTGTTTCATGAGTTTACATTATAGTTACTGTGTCTAAGGCATATAAAATGTATAATAACTCATTATCTAGCAGACAAGATGCTTAATGTAAAAATTAAATTCAGTACCTTTTCTTTTCAACAGTAACTTCCTTGATGCAAATAAAAGATTTAGGAAATATTCCCTGTTGAGAGAGGAAAAAAACATTACAATGCACTCTGTCATCATTCTCAAGATCTGATGTGTCCTGGTCTACTACAGCTGAAACATTTTAATTCATCCTAAAGGAATGTTTGATTATCAATCCGTCCATAACAACCCTTATGTGAACTGGCAAATCTAGTCTTGATAACTGAGCTAAGATTTTGTTAATCTTTTCTTTATGCAGTAGCTGAAATTCATATGTGGCACAAAGCCTGGAATTAAATGTAGCCTTAAAGACCCTTAGGAAAAAAGTGCAGAAACGTTTTGCAATAAATTAACTTAAGAGTTATTTCAAGTGATATTTTGATCAGCCTATTAACCTGAAGCCACAGTAATTATTGTTTCATGACTTTGCTTCGCCCAATGCTTACTTCGAATGTTTACCAAAATTGCTCAGTATAAACACTGTTCTATTCGTCTTGAAAAGAAAGAGGATAGAGATGGCAGGCTTCACTGACCAGAACAGGATCTGGTGAGACATTATAAAAAGAAGTATCACTTTGTCAGTTGGTTCCTTAAGAACAGGCTCATAGGAGTGAATAGTGTGATCTTACCTCTGATCCTTTATGTCTTACTAAATATCCCTTGTACCAATCTAAAAGTAAGGAAGAAAGAGTACACTAAGTATGATGGAGCATGTACTTTAAGAAACATACAAGTCTTTATTTTTTTCCCTCCATGTAAGAATGATCTGGCACAGGATGTTTAAAAAAAAGTTATTTCAAAAAATACAGAAAGACAAATGAGTAGCAGGAAACAGTTAGCAAGGCATATACACTGGCAAGTATGATCTGCTTTCAAGTCTTGCACAGAAAGAACAAACGTTCTTATACAGATTATAACACCCCCATACTTGCACAAAAAAAAAAGAGGATAAGCAATTTTTTTACCTTATATATGTGAAGGTTGATACATTTATGTAAGTTGATAAAGCTTGATAAAAAATCACTCATTATATTGAAAAGTCCTTGATGCTCTTGTTATTATGTTCTAGGTGTTAAGTCAATGTAATACATGGCTCCTACACATCCAGCTTCCCAACTCAAGGAAGAAAAAAGCATCTTTCTGCCACTAGGAACTGTAGCTTTTGGACCCAACTCAAATAAGAAGCTTCCTATTGTAAAGTTCAAAGTAGAACCTCAAAAATAAATGAAGGACTATTATGGGGCTCTGGATCGTCAACTAGAAATCTCTTCCAAAAAAAAATCAGTATTGCAGCAGTGGTAATTAGAACACTAATTCAGGCTATGTTTCACTTGTGCCCCTGTTAAATCACGATAAAATTCTATGATGATAAAAACAAGAGTTCAACCTTACTAAATTAAAAGGTAAATCAGAAGCTGTGTTCACAGTGTACACATTCCATCATCATGAAACATTACCTGCACAGCAGCATTATTGAACTCTGTACTGGCAACTATTTCATCCCTAAGAAAGCATTTTATGGCCGAAAGCTTACTCTTTCTGACCGTAATTTCATGAGGAGATATTAACTCTTCCCTATCACAAATGTCCACAAAGAAAATTAAAAGATTCAGGGAAACCACCGAGCTCAAAGAAACACTGGGGACAGACTTTGTTTCTCTATTTTTTTAGCACTAGAATTTTTTTCTAGCATCTTCTCAAAAATAACAGCTCCAAATCACTTCTAGAGCTGAATTATTTTCACATCATCTCCAATTTTCCACAAAATGTGTAAGATCTATTTCATCCTGTTTTCTGTGACTACGCACAAGTTCTACATGCATGTTTTGCATGTGCAAAACAAAAATAGGACAAAGTGTGCCCAGAAAAAAAAAAAAAAAAAAAAACACCATTACTCTTCAGCTGCAGCTGGCAGCATCTTTTTAAGGTATCTGATAAAAGATCTGCTTCCTCATGCACAAAATGAAAGTTGCCACTTCTTCATTGGCAAACATAATTCATAAAGCAAGCTATAACATATCTTAAGAGTAGAAGATTTGTAACAGACATTTAGATAAAAAATGACCCCATAAGATTACCACTTCCTTTGCCAGACCGTACTGACAACTCGACTACAACCTTAGCATATTTCAGGTCAGAAACCTGAGATGCTGGTAGTTTCTGCTGTTAACAGAGGCAATGCAGGGATGAGGAGGTTTCTGGTTTCTGGTTTACCAGTATATTTTTTTCTCCTAGCCAAAACATACAAAGTCTAAAAAATTATATAGACTTTTCATTTTTTGAAATACTACAAGAATTGTTACACGTAGCTTTGAGAGATGCATCTGTTGACTGTTAGTCTAATGACTTTTTTTTTTTTTTAAAGCAGTGCTCATGGACAGGGAATTTCTCTTACAAATCTAAAAAACCCCACAGCTCAGGTGCTCCAAAACATCAGAGATGTGTTTTCTCAGATGCTCTTTTCTGAAAAACCTTGCTGTTTCCAAAATTTTTAGAGGTCTCTGCAGTGAGATAGGCAGGGCTCAGCAAGTCTTTTTGCAAATTTATGACCAAAGTGTTTTGCAGCACTGAACTATCTAACTGCGCAGTGCAGTGGTTGCCATCTCTCCAGTATAAGATACAACCGATAGTGCAAGGAGGATGAAGATAATTTTATAATTAGGTTTGCAAAGTTTGAGGTAATTCATATTTTTAAGAATAATTATGACTTTTACCTTATCAACCATATTGTTGACACACTAGAAGGAGATGGGTACCATCCAGAGAGACCTGGACATGCACAAGAAGTGGGCACACAAGAAGCTAAAGAGGTTTAACAAGGCTGATTGCAAGGTGTTACACTTGGGTCAAGGCAAGAACACATTGAGAGCAGCCCAGCAGAGAAGGACTTGGGGATCCTGGTGGATGAAAAGCTGGACATAAGCCAGCAGTGTGCTCTTGCAGCCCAGAAGGCCAATGGTATCCTGGGCTGCATCAAAAGAAAGGTGGCTAGCAGGGAGAGGGTGATGATTATTCTCCTCTACTCCGCCCTTTTAAGGCCCATCTGGAGTAATATACCCAAGCCTGGGCTCTCCACAGCAGGAAGGATGCAGAGCTGTCCAGAGGAGGGCCACCAAGATGATCAAAGGGCTGCAGCACCTCCCCTGTGAAGAAAGGTTGAGGGAGTCAGGCTTGTTTAGCTTGGAGAAGAGAAGCTCCGGGGAGACCTCATTATGGTATTTCAACACTTGAAGGGAGCTTAGAAGCAGGAGGGGGTGGTCTTTACATGATCTGATAGTGACAGAACAGAGGGGAATTACTTTAAACTAAAAGAGGGAGATTTAGGTGAGATGTTAGGAAGAAATTTTTTTTACTCAGAAGTTGATGAGGCACTGGAACAGGTCACCTGGAGAGACTGTGTATGCTCCATCTCTGGAAGCATTAAAGGCCAGGATGGGTGAGATCTTGGGCAGCCTGATCTGGTTGCTGGCAACTCTGCTCATGGCAGGGTATTGGAACTAGATGATCTTTAAGATCCCCTCAAGGCTAAGCCATTCTATGATTCTATGAACTAGATGACTAGATTGTAAACAAACAAAAATAAATCAGAATTGCAATGGTTTTTGAAAAGACAAACGACTAAGTTAAGTTAACAATAATAATTGCAACGTTGTTGCTTTATACTAGATAAAAACTTCTATCTCTTTGATGGACCTGGGAGATAATTCAGTCAAAATATGAAGAATAGACCAATAAGGATAAATATACTGTTACCACCTGCATGCCAGTATCAGCAACAATGAAATCAGCTTCACAAATCTACGAAGCTGATGTCCTCTTATTCTTCTGCCACTTGTATTTATTTGGTATTTATGGCAGTTGGTCAGATATCTCCATATGCCAGCTCTGCAAGCTTAGGTCACCATGTTGTATATTTATCATGCATTACTTGACTTGTGCTTCTACTGTTTAGTATGTTCAACATGTTGGATGGTTTTCAGTAGCGTTTCTATCATGCTGACCTAAAAAATATCTTGAACAACTAGATTTCCTTCTTGTACTGTAGGAATACAGCAGTGCTGAGTAGAAACAATTGTGTAGCATCATTAACAAATGTCTAGCAATAAACATTTAGTTCAGAAGCAAAACCATACTCCATTAGGGTAGGCGTCAAACCTAATGCAGCTTCCATCAGGTACATCAGGTACAACCTGACATGAACTTCACAAATGATATTTACCTTGATGATTTCCTCAATTTGTAATGGCTTCTCAAGGAAATCACACGTCCTGTAACTTTTCTGATTTTGGTTCACCAAAAATGAATAAGTTCTTTCTCAAAATAGAATACTGCCACCAATAATAGAAATATATACCAAAAGCATCATTAGACAGCTACTTACATAACATAGGCAATTGGTATGAAATAAAGGATTAAATTATTTAAACAAAGAAATCTATAGCTTAAAGGCCACTGGCTTACCTTCACAGGACTCCAAGATATGGACCACATCACCAATTTGGAGAGGTAGTTGTTGTACTCCTGTGCCTTTGAAATTGTATATTGCTGAAAAATTAGAGGGCAAAAATACTGATTTTCAGTACAGCCATACACTACAGTTAAACTGATAAATAAGAATTTATTAGGATTCTGATACTAGGATAAATAGACATGAATAAATAAAGAAATACATGGAACTGTAATTCTATCAGTGAGCTTCATCTAATATCATTACTTTGTCTCTTCTGAAAATGTACTTGTGCTGAAAAAAGTCAGTGCCGGAAGAAAACCAAGCCATTTATAGCAACTACTCTCCATAGATAGGTTTTATAAAACATAGAATCGTTAAGGTTGGAAAAGACTATTGAAATTTACAACTCCAACCATCAACCCCATATTTAGATGCAGATCTTTAATGTTTGCTGTCATGCAGATCTGTTAGTCCACTGGTCTAAGAATTTAAGCACACAATTTACAGAAAGTAATCGTGATGCCAGGGAGCATGGGCACAGAGAGACACCTGCAGACTCAATTTACTAAATTTTTCTTGTTACTTCATCTTAACATGAAACTATTCCATTTAGAAACAGTAAAAAAATCTTAATTTTGTATATTTAATTACTGTGAAAAAGAAAAGAGGGGCAGATTTTAGAAGTCTTCTAATCAGAAGCTTATCTATTTGTTGTCCAAACTAGCTAAATTTCAGAGAGAAATCAAGAAAAATGAGCTTCTCTAGTTGTTCTTTATTCTACGACTGCAGGATGTGGGCTGCTGTGGTAATCATTTGTTTCTGTATTTTTTTCTCTTCATGTGCTTGCTTATAGACTTTTACAATAGTGTTAAAGATTAGAAGTGGTTATTGAATCTATTATCACTCAGGGAAACTATTTAAAATACGTAAACCTAAAACCACAATTAAACATACAAGTAGGAACTGCACACTAACTGTGACCTCTGTTGTGCCATAAAGATGGTAGTGTACAGGGTTTTCTTCCTTTCCTCCTGACAGTCTCCCAGTCCATCCAGCCATCGAGAGCATCCAAACATGCAGTATTTTGAGCTACAAAAATTCTGCTAGAAAGGTCAGTTTCCAGTCAGCATATTCCTATATATTTTTTGTACCTTTCTCCCTGAGGCTTCTAAAGCTGCACGTTGATTTCTGCTAGACGAAAATGTTTGTCAGTGACACATTTTGCTTTAACATTTTACTTAAAATTACATTTAAAGTCTAAAATGAGCCTTTCAAGTATATGCCCAAGGTAGAAGCATAGAGCTAAAATATTTCCCATTTATCTTCCATTGATTTTTTCTTGTTAGTCTTTACTTCATTATATTTATAAAACAAATTTGTAGGAATTTAAGAGCCTTATTAACCAAAAATAAGTTATTTTTTCTTGTTAACATGAAGAAGCCTTCCCACCAGTTCCTCCTCCTGGTTGCATAGAGGAGAAATTGAATTATTAGACACAAGGAAAAAAACAGTGAACCAAATAAACAACTTGGAGAGATTCTGCTTTACAGATTAAGCCATTCATTCAACAGAATCTTGCTGAACTGACTTAGCTAAACACAAAATTAAATTTAAGTAGCGGATGTATGACTGTTTAGATTAGCTGTCTTTTATAATCTTGAAAGAGAATTCAGTAAGTTAAGATGGCACGTAATCCTCATAAATATGTAAAATATCTTTACATTTACAAATACTTGCCACTTGTTTCCATCAGAGTGTGTGGGGGTTGTGCAGCAGAAGCTATTGCTTTTTTCCCTTTGAGATCCATAGATTAAGACTACCGTTGACTAAAATACACCTCATACTTCAAAACTTGCACTGCTCTACTTCCAGTTGCATTTATCTCAAAATGTAGATGCAAATAACTAAGCCATATATTTACAGTGCATATTGGTTTTGCCCTCTGTTAGTAACTTCATTTAATAGCAATTGATATGTTGAAAAATGCAGTAACTAACTGACAAAGGAAGTGGCTTTACCAGATAAAACTTTTCTGTATGACTAAGTAGAAACTTGATGAGATTTTACTGTTGCATTCAGATTTTTTGGGGGTAGGAAGTGTTTAACAAACTCCTGTTAAAGGTTTTGAACTACAGACATAGGGGCTGAAGGGCACAAGGAGCTGAGAGCAGACAGATTGAAGACAGCTGACCTAAAGTGGCCCAAGGGTTATTCCATCCCATTTGATATCTTGTGAAAAAGAAACAATAAAACTGAGGGGAGTTGGCACGGGGGCAGCTCTGAAGGATGTTGTCCCACACCAGAGTGGGACTCTGAAGTGATACCATAAGAGAGAGTCACAAAACAAGTGATGCCAGGCCCTGAGCAGTGGGTCGGTGTGTGGTGAGCAATTGTTATGAGCATCACTTGTTTTGTAAATATATATTACTAACATTACTATTATTTCCTTTTCTCTTCCTTTTCTGTCTTAGTAAATAGTGTTTTATCTCCACCAACAAGTTCTACTTCATTAGATTTTTTCCTGATTCTTTTCTCCCTCCCTCTAGGAAGGGGGAGTGAGTCAATGACTGCATGGTGCTTAGCTGCCTGCTGGGGAAAATCACAACATAAATGCAAGTATATCTTCTGTTAACTTCAACTAATATCATTTCCATCCAACTGTGACTCTTTTATTATATCACTTCAGAGTTCATCAGCCAAGATGAGGGCTCCTTCCCCTCCACCTTTATTTAACATCTTCATATGTGTACAAGCAAATATTTCACCTTTTATTTTGCCCTTAAAAAGTAATATAATGTTAAATGTGTGTATAATGTAAAAGAACCAAAACCTGTATGGATTTGAAAATTATTTACATAACATTTACATAAGAATAATTACAATGGGATTTTTAAAAATACACTCTCAGAAATTGAGGTCCCTTCAAATCACTCTGAAGAACATTGTCCCACTTCACTCACTGGCTTCCTTCATGCCAGTCATAAAAACAGAATGAGGAGGTGGCCTGCTTGAAGACCTCTAGTTCATTCTAAAACACACTACAAAGCTCAGAAAATACCAGGTCAAAGCGCTGAAAATTTTTCCAAGTTTAACTCTGTTCCAGTACAAGTGGGCATCTTTGGAGCATGTCCAGATTATCCTTTCTTGTCATGCAACATAGCACTCACTGTAAAGACAGTCTAAGAAGCCAGTGTCGAATTCTGACATCGCTCACCCACATTCAAGCAGTTAGAGAACAAGCAAGGATACCTAATGGTGCCCACCCTAGCAGCAAAGAAAAAGAAAAAACAAAGGTGTGAAGGCTAAATAAAATTCCCACGTGTCTACTAAAGCCAGAGCTGTTGAGTAGTTATTCTACACAGATGGCAGCATGCAACATATGAACATTCCTCCAGTTGGATATATACAGGAAATACTTGCTCATGCTATTGTAAATATATATATGGCTGTAAAATGACATACAGATGTACATCTTTACCAAAATAAAATAGCCACAAAACTCTGTACAAGACATCTATAGACTTAAAAAAAAAAAGAAAGGTAAATGAAGCAGTTGCTTTTCATTCAGAGTAGGATTCATGTTTAAATATGAATTCCAGAAACTGCTGACTGAAACAGGGACACAATTAACATTATTTAAATTAGATTACATTCTCAATTTCAAAGATGAGAAGCCAAGTACTTGAAAAGCCCACGTTCTTGGTATTCACACAATTAGATTAATGCAAGACAGGATTGGTGAGAAAGGAGTATTCCATGAACCCGCAGCGCTGAAGCCATTTATTTACCTCATCTTCCTACCTGTCTTTCCTACTTACTTTCCTTCACATGAGCTCCTGCTCTTCATAAGAAGCGTGGCGATTAAACTACTTCATTTGTGAGCCCCACTTTTTCCTAACTGCTTTTTTGGTTGCTTTCCTTGGCTACTTTCTAGTCTTCCATTTAAAAAGAATATGAAAGTAATTTCTCAGGTACAGTTTTACTGAGGCAGCTCTTAATTTCACTTTACCGTAGGAGGAGAATTATCTGGAATACCTATGTCATAACTCATGGAGCTCTGCTGATGTTCAAACAGTCCTAGTGGATAGCTTCAGCTATCCTGTTTCATTTTATTTTGGGGAATGTTACAACTCTACTTTTATGAGAGGTAACAGGAGAGTATCACCTTCTCTCCTGACAGATCTATTACTTGTGTTCAGCTACCACTTTTTTTCCTCATAAAAGCCAGTGTGAAATTACTCAGCTGGGATGCTGCCAAAACTTGTATGAAAGCATTATGCAGTTCTAACACATGTGACTTCTGGAAAGAATCCTGTAAAATTTGTGTTCTAGCATCCTGAGCAAGGGATCAGCCTTTAACTCCCGCAGAACAGGTGTGCTATAATAAATGCAACATGGATGAAGTTCTAATGAAGATTCCACAGATCCAAGTAACAAACCTCAAGGACTGGTTAGAGGCCAAACTGACTTATGAGCTACTGCAAAACAAAGGTGTGTGAGTGTACATTTCTTCACGTGCTTTGTAGCCAGATGGATTTTTCAGGTGACTTATTTTTTTAGAAGTCTTTATGAAGAGGAGCATTGGGCCAAGCTTTATCATCTTCTTTATCATATTCTTGAAAGATAGAGATTCCCTTCTCAGCTTATTTTTCATCTTGTTTCAGTTTGCTTTTCATGGAGAGCTATACTTCACTAGATTGCTGTTTCCCAAGCAGCTGCAGCAGTCTGCTGGGTTCAGGGTCTGCATTTCACAGAGCAAGCAACCTACCCTGAATAGAACTCCACCCCTCTTATGTTACAATCTATTAGGTTTTGCACAGATTTCAAAAGCTTATCTAGCATATTACTAGGAAATTATTGTAAAACAACAACAACAACTACTAAATGGCTGATATTCACTTGGAAATTGGATTTCTGGTTGGTTTTTTTTTTGTTTGTTTGTTTTGTTCTTATATATGAAGCTTGTTCTATAGCATGCTTAGCATAACTGTATGTACTACTTCTATGGCTGGTAGGAGAGAGAAGAACTGCAGAGTCAGCTATCTTGAATATGCTACTTAAATCACTAAAATAGCAAGTGGGCAAGAATCTCAGCCAGGACTGTGGCATCTTCCAAATGTATTCAGTGCACTACTGCTGGCTGCAAAGCAGGTTGGGCAAAACGGTCCCAAGCTGAAACTCCGGAGTGGGCACTGAACTGGAAACTGTAAGGGACGCTGTTAATAAAAGGCTTAGAAATTCAATATGAGAATCATTCACTTGAAAACAAAGGCTTCTGAAATCACAGAGAACAAAATCATCCAAAGTGGTCAGGAAGTTGGATTTTGTAACTTGGGAACTCCTTCAGCTTTAATGCACTCGGTCTCTGTGACTCTGTTGGTCTTTATTTCCTGATTTTACAGAGACTACAGAAATATGCTACAACACAGCTGTTCAATTCAAAAAGCATTTTAGACTGGGGTTATCCCAAATTCTAGGCTTCACCACTCCTTGAGCTTCCTACTGGTAAAGTGAAGTAGTGACACTATTTTCCATCCAATCTGTAAAAGCATAATGTAATTTAATTTCCAAAAACTCTTTTCAACATCCTTCCAAAGAGAGAGAAAATAATGCCTGTAACTAAATCCTCAGTGCGACCATTTCTCTGATTATGTTCTGCTTGCTTGCTTTGTTGCTCAGCAGGTTTTAAAAACTGTTTCGAGTCAAAGATTCTGCTGCTATTCTCATCTAGTTATGTAATAAAGGAACAAATACATTTTTAGTTTCCCATGTAAATTAAGGAAAACGAAATAGGCTGCGAGTCAACAGCTAGCATGGCTAAGAAAAGGAAGTTCTGCTTATAAGCTGCAGCTTTTCTTTCAGCCTTGCTGACCTTCCCTGGATGTGCAGTTATCTATTAACTTAAAGTAATTGTGTGACAGCGGAAATTGTGAATAAGATTGACAAGAAAAGATCACGTGCATTTAACTGGTATTTCATTATTGTTGGAAAGTCTATTTGAGTGTTGTTCCCATTTTCCCTGTTCTGTTATGTAACAGAATAAGCTTCAGTCATGGATATTGTTACTGCTTATGACATACAAGCTCAGAAATCCTTCCTGCCATGGTTTCTTTAAGACCTGATATCTGCCAGCTACAAACGTTACAGACTCAAATGTACAGTAAGCCCCCGGAGATATAAAACTTGATGACACATTTTTTTAACAGCAGGCTTATTTCCCACCTGGCCCATGGACAGTCCGGCTCAGGCAAAGTCACAGAATCTTTTTTCTTGAGCAAGTTACTCTGTAGCTAACCAGGTTTACTTCTTCTTTGTGCCCCACAATGTATGCAACAGAAAAGGTACCATCTTCGAGAATTATGACAGTGCCAAGCATAAGTCAGACTGCTCCTTCACAAACTGGATGCATCATTTCCTTTACTTCGATAAAATTTATCAAAGCTATAAATCTGTTGTCTGGTTTGGAACACAAGCAAAGTTCCTTTAAAGTACAGATAATTCACTGCACCATTTCCCATTCTGCGCACTCCCCAATCCCTTTCCATTGCTCCTGTACTCGGCTGATTTTTAGACAAATGGTAGCTATTGATCTTTGAACTAAACTCAACAGCAGTTCAGGTGCTAACTGACTTCTAAAATGGCATCAGGAAACGTATTTGCAAATAAAAAGAAAGATTAATGTTTACTTTGTTCTCACCTTCACTCTTTCTGACATTAAGCTACCTTTGATGACCTGAACGCTTGTATGAGAGCAAGTTAGTCTTCCCTTGGTGCTGACCCCGAGCCTAAAAGTTATGTTTGATTGCTGGCACTTGAAAATTTCCCAAGTTCCAAAGCCCCTCATCCAGCACACAATAGAACAGATTGCAGTGTTCAGTGGACTGATAGGAGCAATACAGAATGTGCCTTTAGCACATAAGCTAAAAACTTCTTACGCTAATAGACTATTTCCATGATTTCCAGGCTCTGTTGTAAACCTGAATAATCAGATTTGAGGAGACAACAGTTACCAGGGAGATGGGTGGGAGGAGAAGCAGCAATATTTCTAGCACGTCCCATTTCAGAAAATGGCACCTGCATATAACTGCAATTGCACTGATACTGTCCTTTGAGCTGCACATAGCCTGCACCCTAAAATGGGAGTGCCATGGGTAGAGCCGAAGACTTCCGAGAAGGCAGCAAGAGCACAGTTCCTCTGCCAGGTGAAGTAAAACCAGCCCTTCCGAGTTTTAAAAATTCCCCAGTGTTATCTCAATTGTGGAAGTAATGTTGAAATACTGTCATTATATCTTTTCTATTATTTGATTGATTCTTACCTACTAAAATTAAGACACGCTACGTGATTCTAGCTCATGCTATTTTGAATTAAATAGTGTGAAACCAGAGACAGATCAGACTACTGCTATACAGAACTACTTATTCTGAATACTGTATTTTGAGCAAAATAGCATTCAATCAAGATGCAGCGTTAGCCTTTATGAAAACATTGCTGCATCTAATTATCAGCTTATGAAATAAAAAATAATCTTGTGAAAGACATTAAGTGTGCTTTACTGCACCTTTCAGATACCACAGGGACTCCGAAATCATACCAGCTTTGTATAAACTCAGCGATCATACTGGCTATGAGGTGACAAAGCGTCCCAGTCTCCGTGTCACCAAAGCCCAGCAGAGCGAGCATGGCGCGGGTGGCAGGCGGCAGAGCTGCAGGCCTCCTGGGGGACGTGCTTCGGTCAGACCCGCTCGGCTGGTGCACTGGAGGAGCGTGCACACAAAAATCACTGAATCACACTGAGCATTGTCAGATTACACAATGGTCGACCATTATGTTAAAAACGAGAAGAGCTAGACTTGTCTGTAATTATGTAAATCACTCCAACCCCAAAAAACTCTCTGTAAAAAGCCTCTAGAAATGAAGCTTGCTTTATATTATTCTTATGAAGAGCCGCTCAGTATCTAGAGCTCCATCCACATGCAAGATACTCCATCTAGTCAATAGACACAGATATCACATCCAACAAAGCCATCGTCCTTCAGGTCAGAGCGACTTCTATGAAAAGAAGTGCTGAATTACATGAAGCACATAATACTATTGGTAAGACTCAAACAGAATAGCTTTACACACTTCATTTTGTAATAAAAACTGCCACCAGAACAAGCTACTTCTGTTTCACAATTCTGCCACTGCTGCACATGGTAGTCGAACAGGAAGACATTGTTTTCCTCTTATTAATTCCCTGATTCACTTTATTTCATGAAGTCAACTGGGTAACTTTTTTCATGCTTTTAATGCACATCAACTTATTACACCCTCCTTTAAATGAAAAGATTTTCGAGTAATTTGGGGATTCCAGGCTAGTAACTATGCACTAGGAAGTAACATAAACTATAAGAAGCATAAACTGAACTATGTTCCATACTGGGAACTTGCAGTTAACTTCAGCAGAGCATTACTTTCAAGTGCTTCAGTGCTGATTGATGATTTTAAGGCCTTTTTTTGGTTTTCAACTGCAATTCGGTCCTTTATGCAAATTAAGGTTATTAATTTTATGGAAAACTGATGTTGGAAAGGGACACTCCTAAAAAGTGTTGACTGCTTTAACTCTTATGCAAGTTTTTCAGCAGTGCTAACCTCAAATGACAGACTTAATGATCTCTGAGAAGAAACTGCAGGATCCCCCCTCCCTGACATCTGTTCACTGCACCTTCAAGCTGCTACTTACTGAGCAAGTAGCACGTTGTTCAACGTGTTTCTAAAACAGAGGTGGGAAAAGCTGCGTTACTGTGGTAGTTCAATATTTTAGAGCAGTGAGAGCACGGTGGGGCAGAAGCAGCACCTCTCCCCGGCTGGCATTCGTGTGCTTCTTGCCGTTCTCTTTGAAAATTTAAAATTTGATATGAAATCGATCATTTCAGTGAAGCCACCCTGGTAAAGCGAAGGGTGTTCTCATACCAGAGAAAACACCTACCCACATCCTGTTCACAAGTGATGAGGACAAAACTCAGAAGGCAGCTGGCTAAGTTACATACCTACGCCGCTCTTCTTCTCCGTCTTGTGCCACGCTGCCATCACGCGTGGGTCTGCGCGGCTCCGCAGGACGCACACCACCGAGGAAAACAAGGTTTATACAACGCAGATCCCAAGATGAACAACCAAGAGAAGGAGCTGGAAGCAAATCTGTTTCTCAGCTGCTGTTACTGATGACTAGGAGGAGACTGAAGCTGGCCGAGGCAGCTGTATGGGTTCTGTGAGATTTGCTGCTCTTCTGAGCTTCCTTCCTCTTTTCTCAACTTGAGATATTGTACCAAGTGCCGTGGGGGAGGGGAAACCCATACTGGGTGTTCCTGCTGCATGACACTGGCTGTAACACATCAGCAAGCTTTCAAAAAGAAGCAAAACCACCACACTTCTCTCCTGCATGACCCCTGAGCTAGCATCTCAGTGGAAGGCTGCAGTGAGCAAAGCCCAGACACCGTAACAATACCTTCGTGCTGCCAAGGAGCCCTGGTGTCTTCAACTAAATCGGAAACATTTTAAACCATGACTCCACAAGGCATCTTAAAAACTACTTTCTTTTAGACTGCCCTGGATAAAAGATTCGTTTTCACGTAGCAGCCACGTTCTCATCACAGAAATGAGGTGAAGACAAAGCCACATTTCAAACTCCACCCGTCCGCCTTACAGTGTTACATTTGCAGTTTCTCCTAATTCTCTGAACAAAGCAGCACTTTCCTAAAGACTCCTTATCTAAACAAAACTTCAGCAACTACTTTAACAGATATTTACAGAGCCTACTTTCACGCAGGTCGCCATGCAAGGTAACCTACACCATGACACTGTGGCATGCAAGGATGAGGTAGGGCCGTTCACCGCTTGGATTACATACAACATACAGGACTGGAGACAAACGCACGTCCTTCATTCACGCTATTTACTTTCAGTTTAAACCATTTAAAAACCAGAAAATACTTGAGATACATTCCTTAATGCATGGCACAGCAAACTCACGTCATCACCCTGTCCTCTAGACAATAGAGGATCACAGAATTGCAGTTGGCAGGAAGCTCTGGAGCTCCCCTGACCCAGCCCCTGCCGAAGCCGCTCCGTGCAGCAGGTTGCACTGACAGGGCTCCAGGCGGCTCTGCAATATCTCCAGAGAAGGAGGCTCTGCCACGTCCCCGGGCAGCCTGCTCCACTGCCCCGGCCCCTCACAGGAAAGAAGTTCTTCGTATCACAACTGTTGTGTAGCTCCACAGTTTTCACAGTGCTGTGCTGCATCTGTCAGGAAATTTTTTCATACATGACGTGTCAGTTCTCAATTTTAACCAGCAGTTGTAAGAAGCCCCAGCTGCCTTTTTTGTTGTTGTTGTTGCACGAGGCACTCCTAAATGTATTTCTGGAGAGAAAAAAAAGCCTTCACAATGCATAGTAGAAGTATCTAGGAAAAAAATAACCTGCTAAAACATAACACAGGCATTCCATGTTACGCTTGGCAACATGAGCCAGATTCTGAGCAACTCCCATCACCTTCAAGTAAGGACAATCAGTCCCAGCTACAGAGCCCTAAACTATTCTTCTCTATCTGAACATTCATTTTAAACTGTTTCCCTCTTGAAATTGGATCTTGAGGCTGAACCATTTCATTTTACTGTGCGTATTGAGCTATAACACGACTATTTTCCTTACTGCTCTGAATCTCTACTGCAGCGAAGCACCCCTTCCCGTGCTCTGCTTAGCCAACAGACCATGACTTGCATCTACTAGCTCGTTTTATTTTGCTCTTCCTCATTGTGCATTAGAGGGAGACATAAGTCCTGAGGAAAAGTGGTATTTTCTAGTATTCATTTCCAAACATGCTTCATCAATAGGCCTAGTCAGTCTTTATTTATTTTGAAGCACTCTTCATTTGGGGACCATTATCAAGCCGTCATCACTCGAACTAGCACAAATAGCAGACTCCTACATTTTGAAAGTAAATGATACACAGAAATTTCACCTCCAAACCAGGGTCCCACTACAAATACTTTTCTGACCCCTTGAATCTCTTCTGTCTTAGCGATATGGATCCTGCAACTGATACAACACAACAGGGGAAATGAAATTACACAAAGTATTTTCATGAACCTAAAAGTACCCTAAGTATGTTACAGCAACCAAAGACTAAATTCCAGATATCTCCCACCTGTTAGTTCTAACTCAAGAGAATGGTAAAGCATGCCTTTATTATGTGAGATAACTACATGCTCAAAATAAACTACAGCAGTGCAAGTAAAGCAATACGTTTCTGGGGGTAACCAGCTGATCCTAAGCAGTTTGAGCCATTTGTTGAAATAACATCATTGTTTTGCTTGTGACACTAGCAAGTTACTTCAGTTTATGGACTAAGTTGTCACGTGCCCAGTAGTTCAATGTAAAAGTAACTGCCCTGGTGCAGATCTGTAGTTCAGTGCACACACTTAAGGCACACACGTGCACCATCTACTTACTCAAGGTTTCCACTAATTGAAACTACCAAGTACTTTGATTATCTCATGTTGGTAGCATCTCAGGGTATAGTAACAGTAAACAAAATTAACCCTTTAATCATGTGTGGAAGGAAATGTTTTCTTCTTGTACTGTGAGATGCACAATTTCTTCCACAGAGTGTTCACATGTGCAGTCAACATCAAAAAGAAAGAACTGCTTCATGGGTTTCTGCTGACCTGCTGGAATAATATTACCAAGAATTAAGATTCTCAGGTTACACAGACATCATAGATAAGACTAAATGTTACGATTCATTTCCTAAGAATAAGACAGCACACACATCACAATTTATCAGCTTTTATTAAGTTGTACTTTTCAAACAAAATGCTTGCTATAAAATCTCTCTCATCAAATAAATGGCAGTTTCAGAAAAATGTTTCGTCTCCAATGCAACAGATCAACTTTAGGAAGAAATAAAAAGCAAAGTTTATTTTTACTACCAGTTAAAGTTTCAATAGAATACCACCCCATGAATTGCATGAAGAGAGTTTCATGCGTTCAGCTCTCAGATTGACCTCACTGCGAAGGTGCAGTTACATATTAGGGGAAAAAAGACATTAAGAAATCTGAATCCAGGCAGTGGAAGAAATTCAGGAGCAATTACTCACAGCTTTGTTTCCTTCTGGTCACCATTATCTAGCACATACTGCTTGGGGTTAGCCCTTTTATCACACTAGGTAACTTCCATAGCAAGTACTTATCTTACAGAACAGCACCGATTCAAACAAACAACAATTAACAAGTGCTTGGAGGCTGAGCACCAGGCAACAGTTCAGGTCACGTTGCCAGGGTACTTAACAGGGGTCCTCTGGAAAGAGAAGTCATCAAACGTGCAAATTCCATTAATGCAGTCATACTGTTCATTAAACAAGGCAGGTCAGTATCCAAGTCAGGAGCCTGTGTATTTATGTGCAACAAGTTTATTTCCTGCTGAAGCAGGACTCCAAATTATTCCTGTTCCTTTCAGAACGTTCTACTGCTGAGCACACTGCGTTTCAGGAGTTGGCTTGGAGGACACATACAATGTAGTATATTTTTTCTTTTGTGTTTTCTTCTTAGTCGTGATTACATTTTCCTTCTTATCTTCATTTTCCGTAGCTTCAAATCTGGATTCAGTTGTTAACCTATAGGCAAAGCAACCATTCTAAATACATATTTACTTAATAAAAAACAGGGCTAAAATAAAAGATTTAAGCCAAAATGAGCAAGCCAACCGGCATAAAGAGCATCCACATGCAAATACAGAGCAAGCAGTGTTGTAAGAAAACAAGAGGGGAAAATAGTGCTTTTACAATTCTTCCTCACCTATTATAACTTCAATATTGCCTTTTTTTTTTTTGCCTCTTATCTGTTGCAGTATCTGGCAAATAAAGCTTACTGAAAGTGGTGAGGTCGGGATCAGCCTTTAAGAAGAAAAACACACTAACTGTGCCATGCATGCAAAGGAAAACACATCACATGAAAACACGTCTCCAAGTGAAAGCAAGTCCTAGCAACACCATACAGTGACAAAGCTGAGCTTTTCTATTAACAAAGCAAAAAAAAAAAACTACCAAAAGCCATTTACTAGTTCCCAACCAAGGTTTGCATTACTACCGCTTTATCTTAGTTCCTGGAGATCTGAAAAGATGAAGTGGGAAGAGCTTTATCTTCAGGCTCAAAATTACATTATTTGCCCAGTGATTTGTTGTAATTCTGTTACGAATGTAGGTGGGAATACAATGGCAATTGCCACAATGCTGTTAAAGAGTGAAAAAGCATTTAGACCTCAGAAGTATTTGATGCTTTAATTAATAGGCATACAAATGTCATTAAAACTCGTTTATAGCACTGACATTTTCTCAATCTCCTACAAACAATTGACTATTTCTGTTTCAACAGCAAAACAAGTTATGGGAAATGAATTCACAAAGTAAATGTCACTTCACGTGCCAACACAAATCTCTCATTCCTGCATTCCTGCATATTATTTCCCATAAGCGCCGTCTCAATACATTAGAAAGCAAACATGGTTTGTTGTGCATCTCCCCTAAGTCAGCTATGTTTGCTCTGGCGCCTGCTTTGTAAGAAGCCCACACCTAATTCTGATGGGAAACCATAATCAGCTTTCTACCAGCTGCACTCCATTTGAGATGTGCTGCAACTTGCAAGTAGCCAAGTAAGCGCATGATCACAAGAACCTCCAATTCGGGGAAGGAGGAGTAAGGAGACAACATATTTTTAGTAATTATCTCTTGGTTAGTGTTCAATCTGCATTTCCGTCTGTGCTTTGCTAGCATCTGTAATTAGGGACAGATAATTTGTGACCAAGCATGCTCCTATGGAAGCTTCTCCTCATTTCTCACTCCTCTCGTCCACCTTGTAGGATCTCTGCCTGAAGCCCACCTCCCACCTCCCACCTCCCACCCTCCCCAAGTTGTCTAGCACTCAAAACTTCCAGCAAGAAATCCCTATAAAAGGAAAAAAACAAAACCAACTGACACACAAATCAAGTCTTCAAACAAACAAAAGGCCACATAAAAACAGAACTGTGAAAGTGATCCAACGCTGCACAACTGGATTTTCTTTTAACAGAAGAATCTAATAAATGCAGATGGAGTGAGGTAACTTTGCAAATCCAATTCACAATGAAAACATCGCATTGTCTCACAGTAATACTGAACAGCTGCTAGGTTGAACAGGACAGAGAAGTGCAGCTATTTATACTTCAAATGCTCAGCTACACGCACATACAGGTCGTAACAGATACGTCTATGGGTTGTACAGATCATGAGAAGCAGTGATTACATGTATTCAGTTAAATTCCAAAATTAACTGCTTAACACAACACTCAGCTGTTAAGGCTCGTGGAGTTAAAAAAAATCAAACAGCTATTTCCCCCCCACTTTTTTTTTTTTTAAATAATTTTCTAGGAAAAGTTGGGGTTTTTTTTTTTTGTGCTCTTTTATTTCCCCCCAGCAGTCTTCCAAGTGCAGCATTTCACATTCCCACCCCTTTGGAGACTCCAGCTTCGGCATTTTTGTTTGTTTTCAAACAGCAAAAAAACCTACGGCCTCAACACTCTGTGCTCTCTGGGCCAGAATCCCTTCTCAGGGTTTGGAAACAGAAACCAAGTGGCTAGATCAGTTCCCCTGCTTGGTTCACTGCGATGCCAATAGAACATCAAGCTGTTAAAATGCCTGAAGCAATGACTACCTAGACTGGCAATGATATTGGAAAAGGTACTTTTGCAAGCTACATTAAGAACATGAAGACAGCACCAGTAAATATCTCTAGCGCCCCAGAAAAGTCCCCTACTTTTTTGATACACTCAACCATGACAGCCACCTATCACAGGAACACCTCTGCTGCTGTTACTGGGAGCCTCAAACACGTATTAAATACGGATTTCAAACTTTTGAAGTCACCCTCTAAATACCTCACTTTAAGTCTACACTGAAGTTACGTTTTAGTGATATACTTCAGTGAGAGGACAAGCAGGGCACCAAGTTATGTATTCACCACAGAAATCCATCCACTGTTACAGGCGAGTTTTTTCTCCACTACTGGTAAAAAAAATCATTAGAATTGCATTAACTCAGATTTCAAGGGATATTGTCTTCAATGGAAAGAACTCCTAATGGCAATATTCTAATCTTTTCTTAATGTCACTTCTGCACAGATACTTTATGCTCCTACAGTAAATATTTTGAGGACATTTCAAACTCAACCTTGAAACACACTTGCTATGATGAAAAGCAAATGAAAAGCAGTTTAAGAACAACCATTCAAAATCATGTAACCTACAGAAGTGGAGATTTTGCATTCCCTTTCCCAAACTCCTATTATACCAGGACACGCGGAATGAGATTAAGAGAGACTTTTAACCTGAAAGTTTTAGAGAAAGCTAATGCTCTCTGCAACCCATGGAACAGCTGAAGTCAGTTCAAAGTTACTATTCTATTCCCAGTTTTCCTGAAGATCCAAACAACGCTGCTCACTAAGGTGCAAGGAACTAATGAAAAGTAACATTACTCAGCACACGCTCACCCGTACTTTTCAGCTGGCCTGTTCTGCTGACTGCTCAAGTTCACGGCTCATTGGGAATTTAGCAGAGCAGCTTTTCAGAAACGCCACAAACATCTTCTCTTTCAGTTCTGACATACACTCCAATTCTTGTGCTTGAGTCCAGAACTCGGCATTTCTTCCCCCCCCGTTTCCCTCAAGAAAGCTTCAGTCACATTCTACAGACAATCTCTCTCACACCACAGCAATTTTGCTGCAAGTTTCACAACTGAGTTCATGAAAGTCACAGGCAAAGCGCGTACACCGACTGAAGTTTATATTCAAATAAATACATTTATTAAATAAATTTCTGAAATACTTAAACAATGTATTTCAGAAACCACTATGGTGGGACAGATAGTTCCCTCTAAAGAGGTATGTTTAATTTAATGAATCTGTATTTGACAAGGAAGAGATTCCAGTAACTTTATGGGCTTCTCTTGATGGGACTGTTTTCCTAAGAAGCTGCTGGCTTTCTGTTCCTTGACCCCTAACTATACCTTGCTACTGTTGCCATTACAACGCTGCATGGCCACCACACAAAACTACTAACTGAAGTTAAAAGCAAGCTAACCACAAGTAATTTGAGAGAACAGGTAAGCCTACCCACTGGGTGCATGTGCAAGGTGATGGTGAGGGAAGGGAGGGGCTGCACGAGCAACATTGAAGAGGAAACCAGGGACCACCCCCATGTTACAGAGCCAGCTCCACAACAGGCCGTGCCACCAGCCAAAGCAGAGCCCACCGGCACCAATACTGGAACCACACTGCACAGCAAGTGCGGGAGGGAGGAGTGGAAAGAAACTTGAGAAACAGCCCTGCAGGCACCAGGGTCAGCAAGGAAGAAGGGGCAGGAGATGCTGCAAGCACCAGAGCAGAGATTCCCCTGCAGCCCATGAAAAGCACTGCAGTGAAGCAAGTCGTTCTCTTGCTGCTCACAGAGTACATCAGAGCAGATACCCATGCTACAGTGGGCTGGAACTGTGGCTAGCAAGGAAGACTTCCTTAACAAGGAGGTTTTCTCCCAGTGGAAGTACATTCTGATCATCCAACTACTTCTTAATCGCTCCTAAAGTAGGATGACAGTGCCTTTCCAACACCTTTTCCTAGGAATGAAGTTTGCAACCCATCCATGCTTAATACAGCTCCTCTCAATGCCCCCTTCCATGCAACTGCAACACACACAGACACGTTATTGCACAAAAACTACTCCAGTGCCAACAGCTATTTCCAGTGACCACATCAGTCTTTTTGGCTAGAGCATCACATCTTCCTCAACACACGTTGTAACACTGACAGTTACCAATTACCAATCATACAAACACCAGTTATGCAAATGCCAATTACACTTTTCCCTTTCCCCCAAGCTCTCCATTTTTAGGTCCACATTCATGCTCAATTTGCCCACGCTTTTTGCCCCCCTTTCATTTAGCAATGCTCCCACACAGGGTTTTACCCATGAGCATCATATAACAGTCTAGAGATTCTCGATGTGAAGGTGGATTTATGGAGGATTGGAAAGATGTTCCCCCCCTCCCCTAACTATTACATTTTATTCCTTATGTGTGCAAGATTAAAACCCGTCTGAACAACAGCTTCATCATCTTCCACTTTTCCTGTGCTTCCAAAACATCAGTGCCATAAACAATTTTCTTTCCTCATCCCTCTCCAACTCAGAGGAGGCTTACCTCCTCAGTTCACATAACCCCCTTCCACCAATGTACAGCTTACAGACATTTTATCTTCTTCAGAGAATTATTAAAAAAAATAAAGTTACATTTTCATGCCCAGTTTCCACAGTTGTTCCTTTATGCATACAGAACACCACAAATCTCTCCTCTCAACATTTGCCACCCATGCCTGACCTCTCTGCTCTGTCCTCCTCAGGAAGGGTCCCTGCATACGCTGATGTAGCTAATTCAACTGCTCGTTCAGTCACAGTTTTTGCAGACTGCTTCAGAAGACTACATTGTTCAGATTACACCTATTAATTGCATCCAACATGGCCGAGAACAACTGATCTGAGTCAAAATAATCAACTACATCTGAACGCAGCTTTGGATCTACTGTACAGAATCCCACAGGGCAGGCCTTCACCCACCCTGCAAGCTGCTGCCATCCGAGATTCCACCAACTGGTCTGGAAGGTATTTGTTGTCGACAGGACCTGAAATATTCTTCAAGTGAACATTTTTCCCTTGACATAAAACATAGTCCTACCCTACTGCTTTAGAGAATCTTTAAGCTTTCTTCAGTTTTGTTTCAAACCATGCTTCAGGCTGTTGTGGAACAAACCTGCCCTCTGAATGCTGACTATCCACGCACAGCATTTCTCTCAATCAACGCATTTGAACTGCAACTCAAGTTACACTGCTGTTTTTAAGAACCTTAGGAAACAGTTCCTGGTTGATACTGTCAAGCATCTCAAGTTCATCCCATAACAAGTCACCTGTCAAGAAAGCTTTTTGTATTTGAAACACAAACTTAGTATCGAAAAACCAAGCCAGACCTTGGCCTCATCAGAAGGTTCATGGAATCTAGTGAGTAAAAAGCTACTGCTATGGAGAGCTCAAGACGTGGTCTTGTAAACAACAGCCAAAACACACATTAAAGGAGGGAGATCCAAAAAAAAAAAACAAACTATGGAAGCTTGATTGTGTGGGACAGACAGACGAAACAGAATTCTAGACTAGAATGCTTTAGGCTTTAAGACACTCTAGATTCTCAAGTAATTCTTTTATCTCCAGCCTCATAACAGTATTACATGAAAAGCCAAAGAAAATGAACCATAAGGAAGCTTCATGGAAGAACCTTTTTTTCTTTTATATTTCAGTGTATTTCTGACAAGCGTTCCATTGTTCTTTCTCTGAATGATAGTTTAAAGTACTTATGTGCTCACATTAGAGACACACAGACAACCACAACTTAAATGTTGAAAGAATGGGGTAGGAAACAAGGGAAGCTCAGAAGTGTTAATATTTGGTAGCAAAAATAACATCAGTATATAAGCTCAAAACATCTAAAGTATCCTAGGAACTACCCCCTAGAGTACTGCGTTTATTACAACGATGTGTATAAATTGGAGACAAAGGGGAACTGGGGGGGGGAAAGAAACAACATTCCTACTATCAGGATTTAGAAATTAATTACTGTGTTGTCACTTTACCATCTAACAAAAAGTAACTTCATTCTTCAATTATGAAAACATCTTAATCTTAGTTTTAACAGTTACATTCCAAGTTATCATGCATCCAGGTTAGCAAAGTCAGTGGCCTGCTAATATAAATTCATAGCATAATTTATATATAATCTTGTACACTGCAAGCTCTGTTAACTTCATTTGGGTTACGAATTACTTATTTTTTTTTTAGGCTTTTAGCTCAATCTGAAATTGAAGAAGGCTAGAATAAGGTATGAAACTGAAGCATGATACCTATTGTTTGGTTGTTGTTTTTTTTTTTTTTTTTTACATCTTAAGATGTAATGCAGTTATATGACAGAGAACAGTCTCACTTTTGAAAGAAAAGCAAAACAACTGCGCTGTAACAGTGTATACACACCTTTAACCTTAACATTATTTCAAGAATAGTTACAGTTTCAAGAGTCTTTTTCATAAGCCACCATTTTAGTCTTTCTAAAAGGTTTTGAGAGGTTGAAGGTAGGCAGCCGGAGCTTAGGAATAACACTGCATGCAACACTGAGGAAACAGATAAACAAGTGGATAGCATAGTTCATGCAGCGAAAGAAAAGAGATGCAGGTCTGCGCTGATTGCCTTGACCACATATAGAAGTTGACACTGACCTGGGGGCACTTGCAGTCAAAAAATTACTTCCGCTTCTGCTGCATGATGCGTAGGTGTCAAAACTGCCCTCTTTAGTTTTAAATCTCTTTCTTTCTCTTTCAGGTTCAACGACTTTGTCCAGTGATTGAAGAGCTATATTTATTGGTGATACTTCAAGAGCTTGTTTTTTGGAAGAAGAATCAGTTTGCTCCGAGTTATCTGAAGTCATCTTAGTTTCTTCCTTACTTGGAAGATGAGCAAGAGGAACTTCATTTACCGAGGTATTTTTGCTGTCTAAATATTCACAAGTAGCATCCACTGGAATCTTCTCTCTTTTCTTTTTGATTTTAGTGACTTTAAGTAACTCTAAGGGGAAAAAAATAGGAGAGGTATACCTTATGTATACAAGTAAAGGCAACTTGTGGCTAACTTGTCTAACATGACGTTCCTAATAGCCATTAAAGCTAGTGAAGAACATTTCATTTGACTTAAGGCCTCACAATAATTCTTAATAGATAACTTACATCCCTTCAAGAGTATCCATTCGTATAGTATCATCAGTAACTAAGCATCCCAACAGAAGTTGGCTTGAAATAGAACAGATCTACCATTTTGGAGGCCAGTGACATAAGCTTCTACAAATATAATTAAAAAGTAAATCCTTTGGGTTTGGACACGCATACCAAAACACATTTGTCCATCCAATTTCCCATTCACCTTCCTCCAGAGGCTACAACTCCTTTGTTTCTGCAGAAAGGCAGGCATCAGGTATTTTTTTCAGGTGGGCCTCTAGTCAAAACATTATCTATAGTAACTTACACTCCTAAACAGATTTTCCTCCAAGCATTTCACATACTTTACAAAGCTCAGATTAGCTGCTTGCATTCAGCAAGCTGATACTTCTTATCAACAGATAGCTACTGCTACTGTTATACATGTACCTCCCCAGAACTTAGGATCACAGAATCCTTACACTTGTAAGGGACTTCTGAAAGCCATCTAGTTCAACTCCCCTCCAACGCACAGGGACATCACAGCTAGATCAGATCAGGCTGCCCAGGGCCTTATACAGCCTCGCCTTGAAAGTCGCCAGGGACAGGGCATCAACCACATCTCTGGGTAACTTGTTCCGGTGCCTCACCATCCTCCCTGTAAAATATTTTTTCCTTTTATGTAACCTAAATCTACTCTCTTTGAGCTTGAAACCATTTCCCCTTGTTCTATCACCACAGACCCTGCTAAAGAGTCTGTCCCCTTCTTTCCTGTAGCTCCATTTAGAATCTGAAAGGGCAGGATGGTTAACAAAACAAAGTTTTTTCTGTATGGAAAATAATTGTTTACCTTCAGGTTCATATTTCATTTTTAATTCATCCAGCATAACTCGCAAATTCATGTTCTCACTCTGACAAGCTTGCAAGTGCCTCTCATTTGCAAAGAGTTTTCTTTCAACTTCCAGAACCCTTTGGCTCTCATATAAAGCTTTCATCCTCTGCAAGGACAGTTCATTTTTCAAGGATTCAGTTTCCTTGCTGGGTGGGAAGAAAATATAGTCATTCAGACATTCTTTTTAAGGCATCAGGTACAGAGTCAAATACACATTCAACAGCTCCACATGAAATTCACATTTATTTAAAATTCACCAGTAGGAAGACAAAAAGGTGTCTTCCAGTGCAATTTAAGTTTCTACCTCAACTTGACTTACTTTGAGTTGTCGAGTTTCATTTGCAGCAAGTCTGCGTAGTAACCATCTTCAGATTCTCCTCCTTTGGAGCTGGTACTAGCTCTACATTCTTCCATATTCTCATATAAAGTCTCATAAAATGAAAACATCAAGCTGTTAGCTAGTGAACTTTCAGAAGTACATTAGCTTAGTCCTTGGGTCAAGTTCTCTGTGCTCTCTCTATTGAAGCCTCATTGTAGAAGCATTTAAACATACAAGAATGTTAAGAACAACTTGCTCCAACTGTCAAACTGCACTGAAACTGGCAGTTCTCTCACTTAATGAAAGGAGAGGAAGAAAAAATTAAGAAGCAAGCTCTCAACTCCAAAAGGTTTCCAAAGAGAATTGTAGAAAAATATATCTTCCTTTTTACTTGAAAATACAGAATGTTTAGTTTACACTCAAAGAATCTGCTTCAAGTCTTTATTTCTATACTTCAACAGCTGGACACTCAAAGATAAAGAACAAACCATGTTACTCAATAGCCAAAATATTTACAATTTTTAGATGAAAAGTTTCTATGACACTGAAGACACTACAGGTGTAGCAAGTGTTTAATGACACACATTAGTATCGTGTTATATTAGGCTCCCTTCTTTTCTGCTATTTGAAAACACTACTCAGATTTAAAACTGTCACACAGATCTCAGAACCTTTCATCGTTCAGTGAATACAAGCACTCTTGATGGCTATTTGAAACAATCCTTTTCTTTCCTGACTACTTATTTATGGCACAGAGACAAAAATAAATACCTATCAAGTTTACATATGACAAAACTGGTGAAGCAATCAAGCTATCTGGATTGCTTACTAAAACAGGTTAAGGCTAGCTCTATGCCACGTTGGTTAGAAGCGCTACAGAGGAGACTATCCTAGCAAACAACCCCAATGCATAAGCTAATAAACCTGAGTTCACATACCAAAGCTGTGATAAGAAAGGGCCAAGCAAGTCCATTACTATCTAAGACAGTAAGCTAGGCTACAGTTTCTCACTCAATGTCACTGATGTTTATTTGTATTTAAACAATGCATGCATTCTGACATATTTCTTACTTTCCAAAAACATTGGAAAGATGCTATTAAGTTGCATGGAAGAACTGACAGGTCTAGTGAAGTGAACAATTCAGCTATAGTCAAGATGTCCTCATATTAAGGAAATACTATCCAAGAAACACGACATAGCTGTGAGACTGAAAACTGATGAAGGCCAAATACACATAGTAAACATGTGAAATGGTTACATCTTTCAAATAGAAGTCACATGTCATTGCTCAGCGTGCAACTGACAGTAATAGAGTTTACACTGTGGGTACCTACATAAGACATGGAGTTAGGCTAGAACAGGAAGAGAGGAAGGCAGACAATGGATTTCTTGCTCATATGAGATTATAAAGAACGCATTCTTCAGCTGCAAGATAGAACTTCATTCATATAAAGCACAAGTCGTCTTTGGGACCTTTTCAAACCTTAGCACAGACTTCAGATAGTTTCCATAGTTCTTCTCATGCGTTAGCTCCCAATTGTGAGATTTTCACCTAACCACAGACCACATACCTTGAATTTTTCTAGTTGCCTCACTTTCACAAGAAGATCTTCTATTTCACCATTCTTTTGCTCCAACATTGACTGTAAGCGTTCCAACTGCTCAAATTCTGCCTGAGAACCTTTAATCTGTAGCAGGGTAGCCATTTGCAGCTGGAAAAAAGGGGAATAAATCCTTAGAACAAGCACTGGGTTAAGTGACAGAAAATATCATCCTCTTTCCCAGAAAGCTTAGGATACCCAAGCCCTGTGCTGCTAACTGTGAATACAGAAAAGCACTGGATGCTTAAACACACCTCTGACAATTACACAGTGTCAGCCTAAGATGACTGCAAATACTAACAATTTTCCAGACAGAAAAAGCTTTCCTGAACTCAGTACGGTCCTGAGGCGTCCTATCTTTCTCCTCATTGATGCACTCAAGATATTTCACAGCAAACTTAAACATCATGTTAAGAAGAACCCCACTACAGCCCAAGCTCTTGAGAGTTGAATATATCTGTAATAAACTTCTCACTTGAGAAAGATACTTCAAAACCCCAAAAAGTTGAAAAAAAAACCTCTTATTTGCATTTCTAATTCTGAGAAATAGATGGCAATTTAAGTTTACATTCTGTAATACTTAGCCCAAAATGTCACCCTTTCAAGCAAAGAAACATCCTTTTTCATTATAAAATTATAATATAAATATAAAATACTTATAGCAATTTTTCTGACATTTAGTATCACAGTATCACAATACAAGGTCCTTAACGCATTCAGTAACAGGTGGCACATCAGGCATTCAAACTGGAGGAAGGACATGCAGGTATGTAAACATGCAACATGGTTTTAATGAGAACTGCAGCATTCTCACCAGACAAGTGAGCATGGATAGAACAACACTGTAAGACACTTGGGAGAAGCCCCAGAGAAAGGATCAAGCAAAGCAAGACAGACTGCAGATTAACAAAGAAAACTGCAGAAGAACATTTACCCTACACCATCTTCTATGTCAAATAAAAAATAAAGGACATTAACGGTTTGTGTTCAAACTGGAATTAATAAGATTCAATTATCTCCCCCTTGTAACTTGTACAGGATGAAAGGGGATCATGACATTTTAATTCCCACTGACTGACTAGAACTATACTTATTGCTCCCAAGGATGGAGAAACCTGATGCTTCCACTTCACTTAAGCGCTCATTTGCTAACTATCAAAATTGACAACTGCAATTCATCTATATAAAAACAAGAAAAACTAAGAAACTGAAAGGCTACTGTGAGCTATGGAGAACACTCCAGACACGGTAAAACCTTTCTGGCAGTAGTGTTCATATTATGTTCGTAAGTCAGATCCTCACAGGTTATCAGTCAATATCACATTCAAATATTCTGACAACAAAGGCTCTAACAACAGTTACTGCATTATTGGAGTCACCTACTGATCAAGTAGAAATCAGTTAATTAGACATTAACACAGCAGCACAATGCAATGCAAAACAGAAGAGATCCTAACAGGGATCTAAGAAGGCAGCTTGAACTACTGAAATTACAAATACTAACATTAAGAACAGGGATACCAATTTACTTTGGTCCTGGATAAATCTTTCAATATATAACCACCCAGCAATTATGAACATTGGATCCCATATTATACAAGGAGGAATGGAGATTCTAAGAAACTGATCCTCCTCAGACATTTTATTTACTTCATCTTAAGTTGCAATGTGAAGTTTTAATTAAAAAAGTTTCTGCTGTATCAGTAGTTTTTATTGTCCTTTGTGTTGTTTTACTTGCTTTCAACTTAAGTTAAGCTATCAGGTCTATATATGCAGTGCTACTCATTATCATTACTTATGTTTCAGCACTGTTCTCAGACAAGATGCACGACCAAATTCAAAGAATCCACTCTTGTATTGTGAGATTAGAAACCCAACGTGAAAACAGATGGCAGTTTTACAAGATAATGTAAATGGGATGCTGCAAAACAGCTTCTGCTAACTAGCTTTCTCAACAACATTTATTAACTTAGGAGCTGCCAGCTTAAGAAAACAGTCTAAATGAAACAGTCATGATGAAAACTTAGAACTCTTGCTCTTGCATTGAATAGAGGGAAAAGGAAGAAAAAGAAGGAAAAAAAACCCAAGAAAACAACTCAGAGGGAAAAAGGTGTGATCAGAGGAGGAAGTTTAATTTGTTTACTCCTAACAACCTCAACTAAAACACTAGTAAATTACTGACATACTATAAGAACAAAAAAAGCAACAGGCAAGACAAACTGAAAGCTAGTTTGACTGACAGAAGATGTTATACTTCACCCACTAAACAGCTACTGCTAAAGCACAGCACCTTCAGTGTAACTCAGCATTCTAGAATAAAGTAGTGGCACTGGAAAAGGACTGATGTGCTCTACTTGACTTGAAGAGCAATGACACATCTCCTGCTCCTCCCCACCCATCCACCCAGACTGCTGTTACCATGCTTGAAAGAGAATCAGACCTCCTAGCCTACATTCTAAAGCATTGTCTTATCAGACCCCAAGGAAACCCTGGAGCATTACAGTAATAATCATACCTTCATTCTTTGCAACTGTTCTCTAGTGAATGCATGTTGTTTTTGTAGTGACTGATATTTTATTTTCACACTGATCAGCTGTCGTTCCATTTCTGCCCTACGGTCCTCCACCTATAGAACATTTTGCACAATTATTACTATGAAAATGATAACACGTTGTCACTTGGATTCTGAGTTTTAAGAGAAGGTGCTTAGTAATTGATGTTGATTCTGAAAATACTGCTTTCCCATCAGCAGTGTGCTACTGGCATCACTTTTGAGATAAATAGTGATAGTGTTGCAAGCTGCTGAAGCCCACTTGTAAAGTACAAGAGATTTCCTTGTGTTTTTGATATTGGAATAACTAATATTTTAAAAGCATCAGCATTACCATAGAATAGATTTGTTCATTTAAATCAGAAGAAGCAATTTTAAGTGAATATGAGCAGTGCATCAACTCAAGTCATTCACTGAGCGTGGTCAGAAAAGGCTGACATTTAATACCAGCTCAACTCTTCAAAATCCCTGCCAAATGCTCAAACATCCAGCCATTTTTCAACATCTTTAAAAATCAGTATTTAGCACTGTTTTTCAACATTCATCTTCTGCATTAAAGAAGGATTACCAGCTGAATAAAACTCGTCAGAGCCAAGAGCTTCAGAGGGCCATCTTTCATCTGAGCAACGAGGCAACTTTAATGACTTAACTCCGCAACTTCAGAAAATGCATAAAAATTCCTTTCTACAGATGTTCCGAGGCAATTCGATACTGAAGGATTATTTGAAGAACAGAGACTCATGCCAGACAGATCAGGTAAAAATACTCAGGTGTTGCACTGAAAACAAGTTTCTATTCTTATGATGAAGTACATCTTCCCTCCTCTGAATATTCTCAGGTACCCATGGCATAGCTGTACCTCAGCAAAGAGAGAATTGCCTTTACTTGTAGGGTCCAAAGACTGCTGCACCACATGATCCAGCTGAACCTGAAGCTCTTGATTAGCTTCACGAGCTTTCTAGATTTAAGCAAAGAGAGTATTACTTTAATGTGCAATACATCAGATTCTTAATAATTTAACCAAATAGTTTTAACATGTTAATTTTTTAGGCATTTAGCACAAGTTACCTTGTACCACAGCATTTAGTTGTATATATAGTTCTGGACATAAAGACAGTGAAAGCTGTTTCACTAGAAGGCCTGGTATTCCACTTGCTCTTCAGGACAAGAGCTTAACTACACTTTTGAAAGAAAAGCTTGGACCTTTATCATCAGGAATGATAACACAGACTGCTATGTGATATTGACTCACAGACAACCTACTCCCTAGTACAGGATTTTGCAAGGCATTCAGCAAGAATGTGAAACAGAAATGGAAATTATATCAGTGACCTGTTACAAGTTCCTGTTACGAGGCAGAATATTGCAAAGCAAAGGATCTTCATAGACAGCCTTCCACAAGGGAACATCAATACAGAAGTAACTTATTAACAGGTAACACTGATCTACTAAGTACAATTTAGCCAATGCATCCCTCTCTTTTTCCTCCCCCCTCAGAACTCCTCTCAGAGCTCCTCTTCTTATTTCAGTGAAAACCTAGCACCAACTACTTCTGAAACTCCATTTTATTCAACAATGCTGAATAATACCTACCTCTAGTGCATTGCAGTAAGAAACAACTTCTTTTTCCCTCTCTTCTTTTTCTCCTTGTAGACGCTCCAGCTGATTACGTAAGTTACTATTTATGAGTTCTAGTTGTTCTTTGCTGTACTGCAGTTCATTCAGCTTTTCTTCAACACTGGCCTAAATACAAAAATCAAGTATGACATAAAAAGCTTATTAAGCAGTTTCAAGAACAGCAGGCCAATGAGCCAACCAGGTTTGTTACTAATAACTACTATTAATGCAAAAATGCTGCACTGAAGGGATTGTATTAATATATACTTAAGGCTATTATTTTTTTCTGTGGATAATTTCTTACTACAAGGCCAATCCAACCAGCAAAATATACAGAGCACTTAAAAACACAATGAGAAAAGAATCAGCATTTTTACCCTTCAAGTAGCTTACATTCCTATTAACCAACTGCTAAATCACATACCTTCACACTTTCTAGTTCAGTGAGCTCCATCTGAAGATTGAGCATTTCTGAAGACATGGTTTCATGTACACGTTCAGACATCAGGTGTAGCTCTTCTGATTTGGCAGCAATTATTTCCTTCTGATGATCCACTTTGTGTCTCAATTGTTTCTCTGAGAGTCGGGTTTCATCCAGTTCTGCCTTCAGGTTCTCCAACTTAAAGACATTTGACAACCAAGTAAAATCAATTTATAATAAAATAGTCAAAAGCACAATACTTTTGGCTCACGTCCTAATCATAGAAATGCCTTAAGTACAACTTAAGTGTCAGCTTTTAAAAATAGGCTTTACAATCAGAGTCAATTCAGTGTAGCTATGTAGATTTTTGTTAAACATCAACTAAACGAGCTCCCTTCTTAATGCCAATAGTTTAGTCCTGTGACAGCATTTTTTGACAGAAGTAATTTACTGTTGGCAAGTGGAAGAAGCTTTACTCTGGTCTTTATCAGCAACTGTAGCATTATTTTCCTGAAGTTTCTAATCAAGTTTTGACTTGAATAAAAGTCATCACAATAATTCTAACTCTTCTGTAACAGCAGTTGTAAACAAAGCATAAGCTCAGTTCTGAACTGCTGAACTTACATGGCAAACTAAGGTATGACTACACAATACAACTGTTACATTTGTCTGGTGACAAGTACACACTCATGAATATAATACTTCTTTTTCAAATGCTATTAGCACCATTTTATCTGTATATTAGATGCCAAACCTTGTATTTAAGGTCACTGATTTCTTGTCCATGAACTCTGTCAAGCTGCTCTTTCTGTTTATCCAGTTGCACACTTTGCTGTTGCTTGAGGGCATCACATTCAAAACTCAGGCTTTCCAACATCCTATTCTTAAGTTCGATTTCTCTTTGAAGAGAATATTTCTCTTGTTCAAATTGCTGAAAGAAATAACGTACTAATAAGTCTAGACCAAAAGTTCATGGAGAACAATTCACTGAATAAAGGCTCTACACCAAGACCCTAGCTGCTATAAGCCTGTAATTCACACAACCGCCTGTTGAAGTTCCATTTAAGGAATTCTCATGCCCTACTAACAAACAGTAAGAAAATCCAACCCCCTGCTCTGAATTTTTATGATTGAACTGGTGGTGGGTAAGGCAATATTCTCTCCTCTGTGGAAACACTGTTTCTTCCCACCCAAAATTTTTTTTTTTTTTTTGAGGGAAAGAGGTTTAAACAAAAAACTTTGTGTTCACCTGTCATATTTCTACCACTGATGGAATCCAATTGCATTAAGAGCTGTTACACTACATTGCATGTTCCCCCTACTGCAGCACAGCTGGGTTCTATGCCTTGTAAAGACAAAATTCCCTAGTATTTTGTGCAGCTTCACAACAGAGCAATACCACACCAGGCTGCCCGCACAGAAGGATCACCCTGTCCTGCCTTCTTTATCACTTGTGATTTCCAACTGCCTCTCTTGCACTAAGCCTGCTAATGGCAAACCAATCAAAATAAGTTATTAGTGCTCATCCACAACAGCAGGGTGCTACAACACGACAGCTGGCCAGGAGAAAAATACACATTTTAGCTTTAGCACAAGGGAAGGGATAGCAATGCACAATTAGGAGCAAATGAAGAGAAAGAGAAGATTTGAAGCACAGGCTGAGAATAAACAAGTCAAAATTAAACTGTTCAACAAAGTGGAAGAGATTCCTTACACGATTATCAAGAAGACTGGAAGACTAAATAATATTTCTGTATTTTAATACTTTGCTACTCTCTTCTAAGCTGTGAAGAAAAGTACTAAAATTCAGAGTGCTTTGGTATTTAGAAAATTTGAAGTGTGTACAGCAAATGAAACCAATTTGACCACCTTGCTGGTCAGAAGTCTTCGTTACAGCTTTAAGTGACAGGAAGCTTGCAAGGTGTACATAACATAAATCAGTTGTTAAACCGACCCAACACGTGCTCACTTCAGCAACTACTATTCATTTAACACAGGAGGTAATTAACCCTATGTGGTGCTGACCACTTGCTGCAGGATAAGCTATGAAACATGCCCAGCAAGTTAAAATTGTGCTCAATATCTTAAAGCAATGATCAAAAACCATCTCAACAAATACTTAAAATAAGAAGTTTAATTAAAAATTTATCTGAAAACTCAAGGAGGCATTTAAAACAACTGTGACTTTCAGAAAATAGAAGTAACTTAATTTTTTACTTAAAGCTTCACCTCAGTCTTCTCAGTTAACTCCCGACGCATTTGATCCAACTGATTTTGAACTTCATTCTGAGACTCCAGTAAGTGTAAGCCATACTGCGCAGCCTTTCTTCGCTCGTTCTCTGCTTCCTTCAGTTGTTGTCGAAGACTTAAAATGGTCTCTGTCTCCATTTTTTCTTCCTTTTATTACCTCAATTTGAAAAGAAAAAATAATTACAAGCATAGCAACCTGTCACAGTAGTTCAACTGAAAGATGTTACCGTATTTCCATGCTTCATGAGGATACAGAGATATATTTTTGCATCAACACAAGACAAATAGTAGTTAGCTCTCTAAGAAGCAGTCCTGTGAATAGTAAAATAGTTACTTCTGTGTCAACTTGGTCATGACTGCATAGCAGGAACAGCATATAGTGGAACAACTCCTGCGTACTCTAGGCCAGTTTCTGACAAGAAGAGACTTCACTAGAACCAGCGGTACCCAGCATATAGCTATCTTGACAAAGAGAAGGCTAAAAACAATTATGCATATGATTGATGTCTTCCATGCTATCATAAATAAAACCACATGAACTACAGCATTACTTGCGTACACAATTACACTTAAGATTCACGCAGGCAGTTGTATGAGTAGAATGTTTTACTCCTAGTGACATTAAATAGGACATGGAAATAGGCAGAGACAGTTGAAGGAAAGTAAAGTCCAGATTATGGAATTTTAACACCAGGCTTTTTATTTAAGTGCTTAATTTTGTTTCTCATGACTGCTATCAGCTTGAAACTTCAGTTAGTTCAGGTAACCTACTTCTACTAACCATCTATTTGTCACAAGTTCAAGAAAACTCATTAACTTCTACGTTCGTATCAAAACATAAGATGCAAGTAAAGGACAATTTTTCAGGAAGATAAGATGAATCCAAGCAAAACATTTAAAAAAATGAAGTTCAATTCAAACTCGCACCAACTGCTTGCATGACTGCTTACTCCTAGACCTACTAAATCCATGCAGTACACAACAATCCCATTAAAACAGAGATCTCTAAGTAACTCGAGCTCCTGAAGCACGTAAACCAAGCATTCTGTCAGAAAGCACACAGTAACAACGATAAATATAAAAACTACAGTTGATTTTGCAGAGCCAATGTTCCCCATTTTTACACCACTTAAATCCAAAGTCACTCTTCAAGATTTTATTGTCATTAGCTCTTACTTGCTAACATTCATGAAGATGTTCTATGTGCAAGATACTGGTCTTAATGAAGAGCAAATTTCATTTGCGAATACAGTAAAGATGCTTGCTAAGTTTTCAGTGTAAAGCCTTCATTTTCTGCAAGCTGTTATGTACCAACAATAATCCCACTAAAGTTTCTCAGCTTCCTTTCTAAGTTATCATTTTGACAGGCTGAAAGCCATCACGCACCAGAACCCTGCTAGTTCCTTTCACAAGGACAAGATGGAAATCAGAAAGTATTATTTCTCATTTTTCCTAGTTTCTTCTTTATGTTAAACTCGGAAACTAATTTTTCATGTCTGCTTATTGCAGTACTTGGAACAGCTGTTCTGTACCCTTAACCTGAAATAAACCCTTAAAACATACAGATTTGGCATACACATAATATCTAAGAAGAACCAATAACGCTATAAGAACACATACACTGCACAGAATTTAGTTTTTATGTAATTCTTGTTTAAGGCAAGAAAGTAATACAAGTAAAACCAGACAAAACTCCTTGCAGGCATTTACACCAAAGGGAATTAATTCTTACATAATAAACAAACAAAAAATAAAATAACTTAACTGCTCCAACAGTAACACATGAAGATTTCAGATAAATTAATTTAATTGCTCCTAGCTTACATTAAATTTCAGTAATATTTTTAACTCACCTTCAGAAGTCCATCTAAGCCTCACTTAACCTTTACGCCATTACTCCACCTCGGGGAAAAAAAACAACAAGAAAAAAAAACAGTTGTCTAGTCCAGATACAACACAATTTGCTGTCACCCCACAGTCCTTCACAGCAGTCCTTGTCTTAAAAGCCTGATGCCCGTGACTGTCTCATGGAAATGAGATCAGCTGCTAAAACCCCCACAGAAACGCAAATCTTACTCAAATCTCTCTTGAGACAGCTGTCAGATAGCTGAGGAACAGCTAAATCAGGCAGCGCTGCCAAAGGAAAGATTCACTGCAACTGGCTTCCCAAGCCGGGAAGCAGGCTACAGCCGGGGCCAACTTCTTCCAGCACCAACAGCATTTCTAAGGGCCGTTCGTGAATTTGCCTTCCTCCCATCCACTTCTTCAGCCTCTTCTCCACTATTTCCTACATTTTCACAGACAAGATCTTTTGATTGTCAATAGATCATTTACTGGATTTACTGGATAACACCAGAAGGATGTTAGACTCTCCTTTAATTTCATAATTGAAACTTAAAAAAAAAAAATGGTTATCTATTGACATACTTCTTGCCAAGTACTAGGGGGAAGAATAAGTATGTCTTTGGGTTCACATGGAACCTCAGCTTTCACTGTCTATTTTGGATGAACTCAGTTGGCCCAGGAAGCGTTGTTCATAAGGCTGTATTGTGATATACAGGGATATATTGTGACAGTGAATAGACTGCTATTTCAAATTCTACATGAGGTTAAGTAAGTTATTCTGAAAAGATGTTTTTCACGTTAAATAGCTAACAAGGTGGGCAGGCAAGAGAGAACAACAGAAGTCTGTCTCCATTTACACCAAGTTACAAGAGTCACTTATTGGTACTGGCACAGGCTGCCCAGGAAGGTTGTGGATGCCCTGTCCCTGGAAGTGTTCAAGGCCAGGTTGGACAGGGCCAACCTGGGCAGCCTGCTCTAGCATTAGATGTAGAGGTTGGCAGCCCTGCCTGTGGCAGGGGTGCTGGTGCTTGATGATCCTTGAGATCCCTTCCAACCCAAGCCATTCTATGATTCTAGGCTACATTTTATAACATATTCTGTACAGAAGGCTCCAGATATCCATTATTCAGCCATTTAACCACTCCTTACAAAAAATGATAGGTAAGAGACAAAAAGACGCTTTCCTGGCACCTAAACTCTTTCTTCCCTTTTGTAACTCCTTCCTAGTTAAAGTGCTAACCCCATGGGTCATACACAGCAGACATCTAAGCAGACCTGCTCAGAAGCACTGACAGGTTTTGGACCACAGCTATAAGCCACAAGGCAATTTTTGTCTTTGAGGCCAGGCCTCTCCCTTACAAATGACTTTGGTTACTTGAACAACTCTACTTCAAGCTATTTTCAGGGCTACGCTGGCTTCAGCAAAACACATTCTTGGGTGGGCAACTATTACAAAGACAGTAAACAGGCCAGACTGCAGCCCGATCTTTCAACCCTACAGAGCACTTTGCCAGACAGCAACTGTCTCCACAAGCACACCACTTCAGCAAACCGCACGCTACAACGCTACCTCAGGTCTCTAGCTCAGGGTGTTATGTTCACGCCGGTCACCTCGTGGTGCTTTTCGCCCTCACCGCAGCACAGAGATCTCCCCAGCACGCAGACCAGCAGAGACCGACACCCGGGTTTGTTTCCCACGGGAAAACACCCGTGCCCCTGCCAACACGCTAGCGAGACAGACAGCACGCAAACTCCGTTCGCTCAGCATCCCCAGGGCCGCTGGGGAACGAAGAACCGCTGGCACGGAGGTGGCGGCACGGCGCTGCGGCGGGCACGGCCTAGAGGCCGCAGGGCTCCGCGCTCCGGCCAAACGAGGAGGGGAGACAGGCGCTGCCGAGCGCCCTCCACGAGCCCTTCAGACCCACCGCTCAGAAAGGTCCTTCTCCAGAAAGAGAACAACAAAAGACGGCAAAAGTATCGCGCAAAAAGACGGCCCCGCGCCCTGCCGCTCCCCTCCAGCTACCTTAGCCCGGCGCCCGCCCCGGGCCACCACCGCTGCCACCGTTCAAACTCGCCTCCGCCAGCCCGCCTCAAGTCTCGCGAGAGCCACACCCACCCGCCCCGTTCTGCAGAGAGCGTGCGTGCGCGCTGCCGCCTGCCCAGGGAGGACAACTGCGCGCGCGCCTGGGCACGGGAGCGGGCGCGTGCCTGCGGCGACCGTTATGCGTAGCGGGGGCGGGAAAGTGTCTGTGAGGGAGTGGGTGGTATCTGTGTAGAAGCGCGTTTGCGCAGAGAGGGTGGGAGGTTCTCTGAGAACTGGTGCTCGTGTTTCTCCAGCTTTATGTAAGCTGGAGTACAGCATCCTGGTGGATTGTGTTCAGCTTCAGAGCCCCAGGTGGTAGTGCCTTGTTCAAAGAGCACAGAGAGTAAGTGATGAGTTATAGAAACTGCTGCAAATCATCTAGGAGTACTGCAAAGTAGAGGGGCTATCTGCTCTGCCTCGCAATATTTTAGAAGGGAATTCTTGGTCTTGGCTGCAGAGCACATTATGTGTTTCCTTTATGCTGTTCCCTTGTTAAGAGGACCCCACACTTCACCAGGGACCACTGTCCCTGATGAAATGTTACAGCCTTCTAATTCAACCAAACTGCTGAAACTTTCAACTCGGTGGAGCTTGCCCTTAAAATACTTCTGAAGCCTGAGCAGCAAATTGCAGTGCTTACAGCATGGTGGTTAACCATGCAAGCTCCTGCTTGCTCCTTTCTCACTAGCTTGTTCTCGGATCTGCTCAGCTTCCTTCCCTCCACCAGACAGGAATGCCAGGCAGGAATTTCGGAGTGGTAGATTGCCCAGAATTCATGGCTGTGAATAACATCCACGAAAGAGCAAAACTCATCAGCTACACTGTTTCGTTGTGCATTCCTCTTGGTTGGGCCCAAGCAGCGACAGCAGAACGTAGGCGATGATGCCATTTCCTCTGCTCTAAAAGGAAGCCTGAGGAATGTTCACCTTTGAAACAGTGGTTAAATGTTTAATGTATTTACATGTTTGCACCCTCTCTAACTATGTCGCAGTGTGGAAGGTTTGCTCTCTAACTTAACATCCACAACAAAAGCCACTGCACAGGAACACACTGAAGCAAATTCTGCCGTAAGGGAACTATGCCACATGTAATGCAAAGCTAAATTCCAGCAACAGGCTGTAAGTAGGTGCACGGGTAATAATCCTATTTGCAGCAACCAAGAAAAAAATAGATGTCTTATGATAACTGGGGCTTGGAAAATAAGCGTATGGTGCAGAATTCTACAGAGGATGCCGATAAAAATGAAACACGCATAACCATTTATTACTATACATTCTTTTACTGTTTAATCAAAGTGTGTGTGTCTAGCTTTTATCAGTAGAAATGGGATTAATAGTTAAATAAAGAATGGTCTAGACAGGCAAGAATGCCAAGTTGATTAGAGCGGGGTCAGGAAGCAAGAGAATCCTCTGTTCTAATCCTGATTCTGCTGCATTGGTTGTGTGATTAGCCACTCCAAATACCTACGGCTCACCCCCCTTGTTTTAAAACAAGGATAACAGTGACTGAATTAACAAATCCTTATAATTCTCCTGGCAGTTATTTGAGTACGGCTTTGAAAAACGTAAAATGCATTGTAAATGCTACATATTAACATGATTACTCCATCAGATAATTATCCAACATTGCATGCTAAATCACCAAACAATTGAAACAGATGCTGCTTCTCCCTCATTTCAGTTCCACAGTCATGTTTAGCAGCTGATATCTAAAATAGACATGGAGCCTAGATTTAAAAAATTATTTAAAACATTCAATTATTTTCAGTACTCGATCATCTCTAGAGGTCCCTTCCAACCCCTACAATTCTGTGATTCTGTGATTCTCTTTTCCATATTGAATTAGCACCAACTAGGATACTGTTTTATGAATCACATCTATTATGAATATAAAATACTTGCTCTGGTTAGTTGCTAATAAGTTTCTTGTAATACAGATTTTTCAAATAGCACAAAAATTTTGTCATAATACTGCAAGATTTTTCACCAGCATTATAAAAGATTTAATAGCTACATAACAACAGTATTTAGAGCTTGGCTACATACAAAGATTCGGTGAAATGCAGGAGTACTTAGCTTGTAGGAAGCTAGACTTTACTTAAGAGGTTGTAGAAGAGCATAGAAAGACAAGGTCATAGAGTTTATCTTTTGTAGAGCATATAGTTTGATGGAGACAAATACTTTAGTCCCACTTAGCTGTGAAAAGACTCAGATTGCATGTTTCTCCTCAGCTTAGGTTATGTTTAGCCACTACCTTGCCAGTGTAATTACATATATGTGTTTGCTCTTAAAAAGTTTTCTCCTGCTTATGACCTCAGTTACAGTTATGTTCATATAGAAATTCTGTAAATCCAGCAGTTGCTGATGCATAAGTGTTTGGTAAGTTTATAGCTCATATGCTTTTGTTCATTGGCATTTATATAGCTGAATTTAATTAAAACTGTACATTGCTGACTGTATAAAATGTAAATGCACATCTTCTAAGTCTTATCTACAGAAGCAGGTGAGTATTCTGTGTTAAATAATGAAGTAATTACAAAAATTATGTGTTCTGAAGAAGAGACTTTTTACCATTATAAAAACAAATCAGGTTAAATATGTCTTAATCTTCACCTACTAATTGCTTAGTGAATCTGAACAGTATAACATATGAGCTGACAACTGTTTTGCTTCTATACTTAAGATCCCAAATGCTATAGGAAGCAAGTGAGTAATAGCAGCCTACTGAATCTGATTACTAGCTGCTTAAGTCATTTTAGGTAAATGCATGCTGGGTTAAGCAACTTGTAGGAGCATGAGGATTGCTTTTTTGTTTGTTGATATTTTCCTGCTCCTCCTTATTTCAGAACTCTAAATTTTGTACAATTTAAAGACATGTTGCACTTGCTAGTGCAACATCTAAAAGAGGAATTTTAATTTTAATTTTTAAGTTCGTATACTACTAAACTCTTCTGCCTTTTTTTTTTTTTTTTTTTTGAGATGAGGCACTTTCATCTTCAACTAAATAGAATTCACAGTCTCTGCACTGTTCCTCTGAATTCCAAGTACAGTGATACTTCAGTTCTATTGAAAAGAAATCACGTAGTCCAGTAATTATGGCAACAGATTGAGGGCCAGTAACACGCTGTTTCTAATCCACTCTAAGCTATTAGTGGCTGACCTCATCCAAATCACTTCATCTCACTGTTTCAGACGTGTTAGCTAAACAAAGACATCTTTTGCAGTTTTCTTGCTAATTTAATGTTAACTAGCCTTCTGAGGCTTCTCATCATTGCTTGGGGAACATAAGTAGGTGATCTGTCTAGAGAGTCTATTTTAAATACAAGAAGCTCCTGTTTAAAAGCTGATATTTTCCATTACTTTTATTTAGATTTGTCACATTTTCTACTGTTTATTAAATGGGCTGGGAGACTCGAAATAAAATTCCTAGATGCGTGCAATAGGTAGGGGTCCAGTTATGGAAGTGTACAGACTCCAATGGAGATAGGTGAAGAAATTCAGATCTGAGCTGTGGTGGAAGTTTGCATTATAAGTAGACGAGCATCTTGTCCGCCATGCTGGCCTTTTCCTGCTTTTCATCCTTACTTTAAAATTTCAAGTCAAATTGCATGTTTTTCTAAGCGTTCTAAACATCTACGATGAAAATGACAATTATAAAATAGTGAATTACAAAATTGCTAGCTGGTAGCTGAAAATTTACAGCTGGTAGCTAAAATTTCAGTTACTCTCATAACAACTGTGTCAAATTGCTTATCAAAATCCTTATCAAAGCAGTGTATTATGACTCTAGGTTCATCTTTTTTTTTTTTTTAATTGGGAAATCAAGAGAAATCACCTGTATTTTAATATCAACTTAAATAGCCATTATGATCAACCTGTAATTTAATCCTGGTCCTGAATCTTTTTTAATTTTTTTACACATATTATGAATTAGTTATGTGGCGTTTTTGTTTAAATCATTGTACTGATATTTAATTAATCTAGTATTTCAGTACTACTCTACACTTAACACTTGTAACTCATGCTTTAATGGACATGCTTATTATCAGCAGTACTGTCCTAATGCAGTGGTGTCCTTTTTAGCACCTGTACTGCCGTGATAGTTAACGTAGCACGGCGCTCTCCTAACCACGTCGCTTTTGCAGCTTCTTCAAAACTGAGGAACGGGGACGGGCGCTGCCCGGCCGCTTTGGTTTGTTTCCCAGGTGCCGTGAGCCGGCAGCACCACCTCGTGGCTATCTGCCTTACTTGCCGTGCGCGTGGCTTGCAGGGACAGCGCTAAGTTACTGCCTTTCTGCGAATCTCTTTCGTGGTAAACAAAGCCGAGCTCTGATGAGAAGGAGATAATAACTTTTAAATGTTATAACAATTTTGTTTAATGCTGCTTCGTTTTTACAAAAGATATAAGATTCAAAAATAGATTATTAGAATTGGTTATCGATACTCTGAACAGGAATTACAGTGCCGTTACTGTGCGTTTCTGAAAAGCAGCGTTCCAAGCTGGAAGATAGCTTTTTCACAGTCAAAACCAATTTAGCTTTCACCTGAACCCCATTTCAGGCCCACTGTAAAACGTCTTTTTTTTGTCAATGTAAATACTTGACCTTCAATGCCAATCCGTGTACCTTCCCTTTTTAAAAAGTAAGCAGTTAAATAGTTTAAATAATTAACCAGTTTGCATTTAAACTAATGGATAAATTTTTATGTTGTTTGAGGTCAAGTGGTCTTACTCTGAGTGTAGAGGTGTATAATGTGACATGAAACTGTAGGAATTGGACAAAAACTAATTTTTTTAAAAGTTAAGCAAGCTAACAGTATCTGATACCTCCCAGCTAAAAGGCAGAATTGTCAGACTGAAACACTTGTAGATTCAAGGAGTTTTTAGGTACTTCATGCAGTAATTGATTTTCTTTTTCAGCTGCCTGCCTGCTTACCAGTTTACAACTGTATCATCAGTGACAACAAACGAATAACTTCATTCTGTGACTGGCAGGCTGCAAATTATTTGACCTGTAGAAATCTAGGCATCAAGCAGTTATAACATGTTATCTAAAGCCTCTGGAAAAGGTTAGTAAAAACTTTTTTTGTTTGTTTTCTGATCCAGTGAGGGTTGGATTTCTCCTTTGGAACTGTTTGGTCTAACCATGTGAATATCTGCTTTGCATACCTGCATACTATTGCCTGATAATATATTTTGACATTTCTATTTCCCATTTTTATTTGCTACATAATTACAATAATTGATAGCTTTAATTGCAAATCTACAGCTTAGAGCCTAGTTTTAATTCTAAAGTTCTAAAAACAATTGAATTGTATATCAGTGTTAAATATTTGTACTGTATCCCAGTATATAAGAAATGCATAAGTAAGTTTTGAGTGCAAGATTTCACAAAAAGGCCTCAATGAAGATGAACTGTAACCAAATTTTCTGCTTTTTGTTTGTAATCATAGTGTCTTTAACAATACAATAAATGTTTTTACCCTAATTACATTGATAAATGACTTTAAAGGTTATCACAAGAAGACAAGTCATCACATAGTGTAATCTGAAGCAGTGCATTTGCTTTTGTGTAGCTTTGGTTACAATATTACTTCAGCCAAAATTAGTCTAGATATCCTAGTCCAGCTTTTGGTAAATTCATCTTTCATCTTGTTTTTTTAGGTTAAAACATATCTCTTCAGAAAGTCAATATCACTGTACAGCAATTACAATATGATGCTAAAGTTATCAATATTATATATATATAGTTGAAGTTGTGTGTGATGAAGTTCAGCGTGAAGTAAAACAGTAGTTCATCTTGAAATGTTCTCAGTAATAATAGAATCCTTTGAGTTGGAAGGACCCTTAAAGGTCATCTAGTTCAGCTCCCCTGCAATGAATAGGGACACATACACTCAATCAGATGCTCAGAGCCCCAACCAGCCTGACCTTGAGGTATGTGGCACCCACCACCTCTCTGGGCAACCTGAGCCACTGCCTCACCACCCTTATTATAAAAACTTCTTCCTTATATCCAATCTAAATCTCCCCTCCTTTAGTCTGAAACCATTTTCCCTTTTCCTGTCTCAGCAGGCCCCTCTGAAGAGTCTTTCCCCTTCCTTCTTACAGCCCCTTTAGATACTGACAGGCCGCTCTCAGGTCTCCCCGGAGCCTTCTCTTCTCCATGCTGCACAGCCCCAGCTCTCAGCCTGTCCTCATAGGAGAGGTGTCCCACCCCTGGGAGCATTTCTGTGGCCCTCCTCTGGATGTACTCCAACAGGTCTGCATCTCTCTTGTGCTGAGAACTCCCCATCTGGATGCAGTGATCCAGGTGAGGCCTCACCAGCACAGCACAGAGGGACAGATCCCCTCCCTCACCCTGCTGGCTGCACTTCTTTTTTTGCAGCGCAGGATCTGGTTGGCTTTCTGGTCTGCAAGGGCACATTGCTGACTCATGTGCAGCTTACCTTCCACCAGTACCCCCATGTGCTTTTTGGCAGGGCTGTACTCTATCATTACATCCCCCCAGCTTAAACTGACACAAGGGGTTGCCTCGACCCAGGTGCAAGACCTTGCACTTGGTTTTGTTGAATCTCATGAGACTGACCCTGTCTCACTGCTCAGCTTATCTAGGTCTCTCTGGATGACATCCTGTCCCTTGGGTGTGCCAACCGCACCACACAGCTTGGTGTCATCCGCAAACTTGTGGAGGATGCACTTGGTCCTACTGTTGGTGTCACTGATGAAGATGCTAAAGAGCACAGTGACCCATGAGAGGCACTAATGACAGGAAAGCTAAAAACATAACTCAGATCAGTTGTTTTTTTTCTCTTTGTTCATTTAATGTAGTTATTCACATGGGTTATCTTGTGCTCTTTATCAGAGTAGGATATTTTGTGTAGCTAAACAGTTTATATATTCATATATTATTCGTGTAATACGTACACATATGGAATTTAAAGCAGGAATTATCAAATATTGTTATGTATGTTCCATTAAATATATTTCTTCTTGATCGCACCAAGGGAATATAGATAACTTCTGTTAAGACTTTGTGGTCAAATGCTCTACACTTTGTGTAAACAGTTTTGTTTTTCACAATGATAATATCAAAGGATAGCAATACCAAGATCGCAATAAGCCTGTTTTTTTTTGTTTTTTGTTTTTTTTTCCCCTGTGGTATCCTAAATGACTATATGATGTCTTGGGACCTGTTTTAAATTGTGTGCATTGGCTTCAGCAGCTAGGATCTAGATTAAGTTTAAATGATGATATTTAATAGGACTTAGAAAATATTTCCAAAAACAGCTATTTAAAAGTATGTTACTGATTAAGTAATGTACCACTGGATGTCACTGTCTTTCTCCAAGAGCAAAGCTCAATTTTTTAATTCTTATTTTTCATTACTATGATAAAGTAAGCAATGAGAGTTTGACTACTGTCGTAAGCATGACTTTATGCATAATGAGACTGTGAAAAGACAGTATGGTTATAATGATTACAGACAAGGCATTTCAGTTGTTAAAATACTGAAGAACTGTTTATATTCTCTGACCTGATGTGCTCAATATATAACACTTCATTAGGAGACTAGAGTCTGTATAACAAATAGTGGGACACATTCCTATTGCAAGCCAGACTCCCAAACTGGAGCTTACCTGTGTCAATTTCTTATATGTAATGTACAATTAAAATGTGATTACCACTCTGTTTCACTGTCTGCTGAAAACTTAGTTATATTTTATCATTAATATTTATATATTATCATTAATATTTTAATGATAATCAGGCCCCTCACTACAGGAGAGACACGGAGGGTGTCAAGAGAAGGGCAGTGAAGCTGGTGAGGGATCTGGAGCTCAAGTCTTATGAGGAGCGGCTGAGGAAGCCGGAATTATTTCCTCTGGAGAAGAGGAGAATCAGGGGAGATCTAATAGCTCTCCACAGCTACCTGAAATGAGGTTGTGGTGAGGTGGGGGTTGGGCTCTTCTCCCATGTAACTACCGACAGGATTAGAGGGAATGGCTTCAGGTTGTGCCAGGGAAGATTCAAGCTGGACATTAGGAAATACTTCTTCTCTGAGAGAGTGGTCAGGCGCTGGAATGGGCTGCCCAGAGAGGTGGTGGAGTCACCGTCCCTGGACGTGTTCAAGAAACATTGAGATGTTGTACTGAGTGACATGGTTTAGTGGGGAAATGGTGGTGGTAGGTGGATGGTTGGGCTGGATGACCTTGGTTTTTTCCAGCCTTGCTGATTCTATGATTCTATGACAATGTGAATTAATAGAACTGGTACCATGTCTTGAACCCATTTGATTCTGTTCCATCGATTACAGTTAGCTCCTTTAATCTTGTGTACTTTCTTTAAACACTCCTTAGCTTCATTAGCTTAACCATCTTTTAACCTGCATTTTGAGTATATATACTTAAGAATAAATGTGTGATAAAAGCAGTTTGGATTGTATTCATGTTCTTTGATCAGCAGCCAAGATGTTCCATCTGTCCACAGAGTTGTTTTTTGATTACTTTTCTTTTTTTCTTTCTTGGGTGCTTTTAGATGCCATCGACTACAGATACAAAGCCATGTGATTTGCATGAACAGCAAAATTCATGAACCTTCATTTCCTGTGTATTGATATTATGATTCCTTACAATCTTTCTCTTGTTACTGGTCTGCTTGCTGTGGCTGTAGTTATCTATAGTCGATAGATGAGGTGAGGGAAGTACAAATGCTAGTGCTGTGATTCTGTGAACAATTTAATCCACCGTAAGTCAGTGCTGCAACTGAAATGTTTTGTCATTTTTTCCCCTTTCCCTGCTTGCCTGCTGCTTCAACAGTACTACTAGAAGCATTTCTATAGCTTCAATGAAATTAGTTACATTAACACTAATCCAGCCTGAAGTGATAATCATAACACAGTGTCATTTTCTAGGTAACTGTAATGACTCCTTTTTTTCTGATTAAATGACTAATTGCAAAGATAAGTCTTTCTGGCTAATGCCTTTTTAAGTTGTACCTTCACTGCTTTATCGTTTAGACTTAATGACTTAAATGACTTGTGGGAATTCAGAAGAATGCAGTGCACATGGTACATATTAAATAATTCCATATTAACTTATTGGAAAACTTTCCTTTGATTTTTATATTCTAAAAATCTTTTGAGTGAATTCAGGCTTCAACAATGGAAGATCAAAGCTCTTCCATACAGGGTCTGTATTCTCTGTTAATCCAAGATGTGCAGAATAATTTCCCTGAGCCATTATATGTAAGTATTTTGTGTGAGCTGAGTAATGTAATGTTCAGTGTAGTGTAGCAGAAAATTACTTCCTGCTGTGAGGTTGGAGCTTTTAAGAAATTGAACTGCATCTTATCAGTTGAAGAGATTTGTTTACAGTTAAGATTTTGCCATTCCAATATGCTTGCTCACTCATTCAAAGAGCAAACAGATGTGGAAGAGAGACTAAGTCAACCAGAGTAGAACCAGGCTTTTGTATGAGTAAATTTCTCCATAGACCAGACCCTTTAAATAGAGTTGACTTGAACTTCAGCTGTATAGAACTACAGGTGGTTCAGAGTTCTGGAAAAGTAAGCTCTTAAATTTTTCCTGTAAAGGCAGGAATCTGTGGAGTAAAAAAAATAAGAACTGTATTCAAGTTATTACAGAATATTTGAAAACTGATTATTCATTAGCAGATTAGCAGACTCTTCTCTAAGTAAGCCACTTATATTAAAACTAAGTTCCATGTCAAATTTTGATGGCTCCAGCCAATCAAATAGGGTGTAGTTTTACTGTAGTCTAGAACGGTGTACTTTAGATATTTATAAACAGTGGTGAGATCCCCTCTCAGCCTCTTCTTCTTCAGATTGAAGAGTCCCAGTTCTCTCAGCCTTTCCTCCTGCAGGATATGCTTCAGGCCCCTAATTGTCCTTGTGGCCCTCTGCTGGACTCTAGAAGATCTCTCTCTTTTCTGAATAGGGGAGCCCAGAACTGGACACCGTATTCCAGATATGGCCTCACCAGGGCAGAGTAGAGGGAGTGGATCACCTCCCTTGCCCAGCCGGCCACTCTTTTCTTGATGCACCCTAGTACGCCATTAGCTTTCTTGGCCACAAGGGCACACTGCCAGCTCATGGCCACTGTTATCCACAAGAACCCCCAAGTCCTTCTCTTCAGAGCTCATTCCCAGCAGGTCATCTGCTAACCTGTACTGGCGCATACTATTATTCCTCCCCAGCTGAAGGACTCTACATTTGCTCTTGCAATATTACGTTGTCTTGAGGCCTTTACTTCATCTCATGAAAGCTGATAGATTTTTGCTTAAATTTTTTTGCAAGTATGATTAGCCCTAAAGTGACTATTGAAATACATGACAGTTTACTTGCCATAAAGGTTCATTTGTTTAGTACATTGTCATTGTGATTTTTGGTTATCGGTATTCCTTAACACAACATCATGTAGTGCACTGACAGTTAAAGAGTTAATGCTCCAGTTTTGTGGATCGTCGATAGAAGAGAAGAACTACATACCCCAGAGTGCTTTTCATTCTTCTGTTTCCATTTTCCATTCAGAGGGAAAGATAAAAACGGTATGCAGATCACAAGATGGGCCTTTTTTGATCTTCCGGCTCAACCTGGCAGTGCCTCTCTCCCTAGCCATATTGCTGACAGCATTAGAGTAAGGCCTTTTGGTTTTTGGACACGCTTTCTCATTTTATTTGATTTATTTTCTTCAATTCCACTTATATTGTATTATATTGTATTATATTGTGTTATCTTGCATTCTGATATCTTATTTAGTAAATTAGGTTTCCTTCTCATATCGTTGCCTCTGTATTGTTTTTAGGCCTATCTCCCTACTCTTTCCCTTTTTTCCCTTTCCCTTTTCCCGGTGCATGGGTCCATGGGTCACACCACCCCATTCGTCACAGAACTGTGCCAAACCAGCCTGTAAACCGTTGACATACCTTCACTATATAACTTACAGTTGCACAATATATTGGGCTGGCTGCACCTTTTATCTTGCTGTGTGTAATTTCCTCTAAGGTGTCCAGATTCCTCTCTCATCATATTTTCTGTTGTTACCTTCAGCATGTTGTCAACTTCTTTGATCTCAGCAACATCTACATTCCTACTGGTAATTTTCCTTTTTAAAATCTTGAACGCTTTCTTGTAATTAATCTATCCATTCTACCAAGTCTTTGCACATTCTCAGTATTTGACCCTAGCTGATCTTCTATCCAGAGATTTCTTAATACTCAAAACTAATTATTAACACAGAAGTCTCCTATAACCTTGAATCTAATGGAAACCCGTTATTCAGCCATAAAGCAGCTATGTAGGTTTATATACTTTTCACTGTTTAGGTGGGTAGTCTGACATAAATTTATTTGCAACTGACTTATTCCAAAGCTTGATCTTCTCAGACTAATGTGGTCTGCTTTTTTGAATAGCAAGAGTGCAGTAAAGAGGAGGAGAGGGGAAAAAATACACTTTGTATAAAATAACTACTACCTTTTTATTATTTCAGAAACAATTTCATAGCAAAGCTTTCTTCCAAGTGAAATAATGCTCTTGTTGCTTTGAGGTTTGTTCAATGATATCAAGTACTACTGTTTTCTGTACTAGAAAGCAATATAATAAAAATCAAAGATTTGAATCATTAATATTTCCAGACTTCAACATGAGTCTTTAGTATGCATCTCCTATGAAATTGAGCTCTAACATATTTCTTTAGAGGTTTGTTCTATCCTAAAATACTATTCTCTGAGGTCAGACAAACTTGTGTGAAACTGACCAAGTGGAGATGGGATGTATTGTTCCCACTTGTGTCCTGTTGCATCAATGCCCAATGCCAAGTGCAATGCTCTACCGAATAGAAGAATAATGTTAACTACTTAACTCTGAAGTATCACTTAAGTCCTACCTTAAATTTAACAGATTGCTTGATCTTAGTTCATTTGCAGAAAGTACTTCTAAACTATTTAAAAAAAAAACAAAGCACACCCTTCTAGTACATAGTGTTTTGGCACTAGCTTCTAGAATGTGAGCTCCAATTAAGGCATTTCTTTAGGCAAACATCAAATTTGATGGGAGGAGTAGGAAGAATCATCCGCTGACTCAGTTGTTTACTGCAGGTTTTATTTTATTTGAGAGTGCTTATGCTGACTTGTTATATACCTTTCTAATGATACTTGCTTTACTCTTACTTTTCCTTCAGGGGAATAGAATCAAATGTGTTTAATTTTTAGGCATAAAACTGGCAAAAGGTTATGTGATTTGTACTCCTTCCAACAGAATATGAGAATATGAGGTAGAATGAATTTGAGCACATTGGGTTGAATATTTTTGGCTGGCATCTTCAAATATGCAGTGTTACGTGGTTATATGTTGAGCACCTGCCTCTCCTCAGATGTTCTGAAGATCTAGCGTTCAGTATACTCATAACAGATCCTGACATATCTTGTTTGCTAGGCTGCTTGTTGTTTTCTGATCTTTAGCCTGTTATGTGCAGCTAACCTAGACCCTGGAACTCATATTAGCTCTCAGAGCTGCCTCCTCCTTTGTCTTTCCATTTAGGCATCTTGTTTCCGGAATTACAGGTGAGTGAAGGAAATTGGATAAGTACAATATGGAAAGCAGCCATTAGTGTTGGATAGACTAGCTTTCTTAGAACCTTTTTTTCCCTTGGGAGTAGGTCCATTGAGGACAGTTATCTCAAAAATTTAATACAGCATTCTTGTAAAAGGCATTTAGATTATTAACAATTAGTTTATAGTTGAGGATGAATGGGAGGAGAATTTGTATTTAAATTACCATTCATAGTATGCTATACTGTTGGTGGTTTTTTTCAGTTACAGAATTTTTTGTTGCATTAATAGTCTTCTCAAGAGAAAGTTATTTGAAATAACTGAGATCTACTTTGGACTGTAGGTATTTGGGATAGTACTTGGAATGATGAGAATGTGGTGTGGTGTAAGTTCAATAACAGCCTGGGAAATAATGTTCTTAAACTGTATAAAGCGTGAGTTGGTCTGATGATGAGTGTTCACACAGTAATTTCCACATTAGAAAGTGAAATGCTTCCCAGTGAATATGGAAATAGTCATCACCTGCCCAGCAGTTTTCAGTCAGTCTGTAATTCATTGTCTATTCTACAGAAGGTGGTATTGTCATAGCAACTAATATTAAATTAAAACTCCTGTAGAACTTTATATTTTGATCAATCTTTCCCAAATATCTGATTTAAAAACATCTATTGATCCTAAATGTGCAAGCAAGGCAATTATTTTAAGTAGACAAAAGAAACCATTTTGTGACGAGTAGCGTTGAGCCACTATTTCTTTTTCCTTTTCGTGTTTAATTCTTTACTTCCAGTTGAAATATCTTTGTCATGTATTTGTGTGCTGTATTGCTCTCTACTCACTTTGATGATTTAGTTATGGAAAGTAGAAGTCTAAAGCTGAAAGTGATATCAGTTATTATGTGATATGTGATGTCATATTTGCTCATCATATACTGAAAATACAGATAGTACAGTAACAAAATATTTCAGTACCATTTCATTTTCTCAGCAAAAGAGATGAATAAGAATCAAATTAAAATGTTCAGAGAGCTTTCTTTTTCCTTTGAACTGCGTGTTATGAAATGGCGGCTGTCTGCCAAGTGAGATATTATTTTATTAAACCTTATGAATATTGTTAAAAAGAATCAGTTGTTAAAGCAGTTAATTAAATGGTAGGAGAGTAGTGGTCAAAGCGATGTGATGGGTTCTCTTCCTCTCTGTCTGTATGCCCTCCTTTAGCAGTAAAGCATAACATATTCACTGAATGGCAGAAACTGATTTTTAATTTCAGGAAATGAAGTAAAAATATCCATGCTATATTTTAAGCTATTTCCTATGAAGTTATCTGTATGGATAGGTCATTAACAGTTATTTAAGCATTTTGTGAGGCAGATTTGGAGGGATGCACAAGACTATCGGAAGGCAGAATAAGCACTGAAAGAGCTAGATTCAGAAATTTCTTATCAAGTTAGATTGCTTTTTATCCCTGGGCATTTTTATGTGGAATGTTATGTTCTGTGTCAAGTGTGGCCATATTAATTGACTCAACATATGTATTCACATAACAGTGTTACAGCGGTATTAGATGAAGGTTGCCTTAATGCTTTAGGATATTCCTTTAATCCTTCATGGTCATCTATGTATGTGTTATGAGAGCTTAAGAGGGTCGTTTCATTTGTGCCTCTCTGGTAGTTAGGGGAAGACTGTTTTTCCCAAAGCTGTCAGTATGGTCTGAAGACATCTTCAAACGTGTTTCTTTATTATCTTGAATTTGGCTTCTTCAGCAAGAGGCCAGCAAGAGCCAGTGAGTTTTGTCATTGGTAAAGTGCCAGACCTATCTAAATAAGGTTAGCCAAATTCCTGTATCTACTGAAATAAGCTTGAATGCTGAGCAGCAATTGCTTCCTAAATACAAGAGCATTCGGTCACAGTAGGCAAGTTGACATCATATTTGTGCATCTAATAATAATGTTGACTATGAATGAAGAGGAAAGAGAGGGTATATCCTACGTCATTCCTGAGAATATTCTGCTCAAGGTGGTCTGAGACTTGTTTGACTGTTACATATCATTAAGGAATTTGTGAGAAGTGGTAGAACCACTATCACCAGATATGGGAGATAAAAATGGGAAAACCTCATTTTCTTGTGTGTTTCCCCCATGATGCGATTTCTCCTTGGTCCTGTGAATTGTAGTTTCCAAACTAGAACGTAATTAGAAAAAATGAGGACCTCTGTGTGGTGTAATTGAAAAATAAATCACTAACAGCTCAGTTTTTGAGCTGTTGCTTTGAAATTCTCTAATTGGATTATTAGCAGATGGTGCCATTTGTGTTGTCTTTTCTCACAGTAGTCTTTTCTGAAAAAGGAATAAAAAGGCACTTTTTGTACCTAATCAGTGGACTGTTTCATCTGGAAAATATTGCCTTTAGTAATATGCTTCATAGCTATTGTCAAATAGTTGTAGATGAGATAATTCCACTGATTCATAGATCGTTCCTAGAGAATATGGATTGTAACCTGTTTCAAGTGAAAATAAAACCAGATGGCACCATTAAGAAATTATGTTTCTTAAACTTATATTTGTGCTGAAAACCCTTTGACTTGTTTGACTGACTAAAATTTGAAATATTATATTCACTTTCTTTCAGTGGAAATCTATTGTCACAATGAGGTTTGTATAATTTACCTTATATTTTTTCTTTTACTGCACTAACAGGTGAAAGTACGCTTTCAGGTGTTGGGATATAAGCTATGTGCCAAATTCAGTTAGTAAATAGTTTAAACAATTTCTACTCCAAATTATATGTAGGCAAAAGTTCTGCTTGTTACTCTCTAACTATTTACCTTATCTAGTCGATGAACTTTCCTGAATGCTTCTAACTAATCATTTGTTGCTGGGTTATAAAGAGTCAATTCTAGCAAGCGGAGCATAACTTTGCAATAGAGCCTGGTTATATCCTGACATATAAAAGAAATTAGTTTTGGTATGACAGGAGCAAACAAGCAAAAATTTAGTCCTAAAGTAATTGGGTTAACTCTAAAGCATAGTTAGATATGATATTAACTGATCATCTTTTATTTACTTTGCCCAGTAAGACCTGATTATTAAATGGGTATTTTAAATTTATCTAAGACTCCATTTAGAGAGAGATCAGTTTAAGGATCAATTTTGGGAGGAAAATTTTCCTGTCCTTGTATATAAATATATAAGACTTGCTCTAAATTCTAGGAGAATCTCACATTTGTGGAAAAATTTTTCTAAAATTTCATCAGTGAAGCAGGAGACTAAGATTTACAAGAGTAGAGAGGGTTCATAGTTAGCTAACAAATGCTAACATTTGCACATAGTTGTATTTCTTAAATCTAAACACTTGTACCCACTGTTGAATGGTTGAAGTGTAGCCAGAGTATTTTAGACTCATACACAGTTTGAATTTTCTGTAATATGCAGGAAAGGCATCTCTTAATCAAGTATGTCTTTTTATATTGCTTGTATAGTTGTAATGAAAAATGCAATGTTTCAGGTTGAATTTGTTTTCTGAAGTAACAAGAACATCTGTGATAAATGGAAGAACTGTAGGAAAAGTGGTAGTAAAGTTAGCCTTAATAGAAACATATCGAGCAGTTTGCCATCTGTGGTATTACCCAATGACGAAATTTTTTTTAGTATTTGTTACAGCTTCACAGCATCTCTATCTGGGTATACTCTCAAAAGGAAACACGATTATTCCCTTACCTTCATGTTACTTACTCTCCTGTGGTTTGTGAACTATGTAGTTTCAACATCGGTGATAAAATGGTGATCACTGTCTATACTCTGGTTTTCACTGTAGAAAGATAGTGGTGTCACATAACTTTGCTTTTTTGCCTTCTACAATGAGGTCTTACAGCAAGAGGTACACTTTCTAAAAAGCTTTCTTACATCTTGTTTTCATCTGTAGCTGGATGACGGGGCCTGATCTATATACAACGTATACGTTTTTGTGAATGCACTTGGCTATGAGTTGATTAGCAACAGCACCAAATATGACAATAATAGTGTTCAGAATGATCAACGCTGAGTGATGAAATGCCACGTTGTTTTGGCAACTGGACTTGGAAACCAAAGATGTAGAACTCAGATAAAAAGTTATTTAGGTGTTTGTTGTTTGTGAGGTTTTTACTGTTTTGACTGAAGAGTTATCTTAGTTGTATGGTATCATCTGGTCACTTTTGAAGGAAACATTTGTTTTGGACAGCTGTATTAGTGACGTCATTGCTACTTGTGTTTATGCAAATTGTCAGGCTTGAAACCTATTATGAGGTTTTTGGTTAACTTTGTCAAAGTGTGCGATGGGCTTTCTCTAGGGAGTGATGTTTGAAGCTAGAAAACTGGCTATGTCTATATTGAGTCTGTACTGTAGGCACTGAGAGTGTGAAACGTTCCCCGATGTATCAGGATAAGTAAGCAAAGTAGAAGGAAAGAATGAACTTGTGTTAGGTCTCTATATACTGGAGTTGCTTAATACGTTTCTTGTAAGAGAAAAAATTTCAATCTCGGGTTTTTCAAGTTATCCAACAAAACCACAATTAGGAATTTTCTGTTCTCTGTGAAACAAATTGCTTTAGTCTGTGTAGCGCACTACCTCTTTTTTGCAAAGAATTTGTCAAAGTTCACGTACCCCTAGCATTTTCCATTTAGAAGAGCTTTTCTTTAGAGTTGCTGCACCTGAGAATTTATTTCTTCCACAAATGAATTTTAGTCAAGTGTGTTTGAGCATATTAGAGCTAATACTTCCCAGCAGAGTATTTAACTTGTCCATATGTGGATGTTCTGTATAAAAATAAACTCTTTAGCGAGCTACCTAGAAATCTGTATCTCATGACTGTCATTTTGAAGTGTCATTGTGTATGTGTTGTATGTTAAAGGTTTCTCATGTCAGTTCCTGCTAGGAGATCTGAAGCTCAGAACGAATACCATTAAAAGAAATATGGTTTTGTCTTTGTGTCTTCTTGGTAATGAAGAAGTGAGGACACAATGGAAGAAATAATCTTTGTGCCCTTTTGGAGCACTCTCCCTCTAGCCCTCCAATAATTAGTGCTTTGAGGGCCACTTGCACTATTCTTCCTCTATGTACAGATAGCGTTGATTTATCTCAGCATTTAAAATATATATAAGATCCTTGCCAAAAAGAACCAGATTTAACAGTCAGAGGAGCAAAAACAGTGGTTTTAGATTATCTAGCATGGTAGTATCTAAACTTTCATCATGAAGAGACTGCGTCTAGGAAGTTCTCCCCTGTATGTATTAAGTATTTGGTTGTACCCTATTTATTCTCCCTGTGGCGATATCTTCAAGGCAACTTCATCCAACTTAGTTGTTCCAGGACTGAACACCTTCCTAAATGTGTTCATGTGGCATACAGTGTATGATTAAGCTGATTATCAAGTTCCTAGTATATACAGAATCTGCTTTTTGTGGGTTTTTTTTTCTGCTGCAGCAAGTATGAAGTAGCTTTCTAGTTTCATTAAAGGGTTAGGTAGCCAGTGGGACTGAAGACTATGAAACACTTCTGTGAGCATAGCTAATAACATAGAACCGAATCAAAATAGCCTTCTGAGCATTTCAAGTTCTTAAACAGATGTGGATAATCACCTGCATATAAGGGCTGCTCTGAAAGTAGCTAGAACAGGAAGACATTGTTCGATTTATAGAATAGTGAATGGTAGTCAAGGTATCTGTGTCATACCTTAGCTAATGGGTATCTTGTCTCAGCTGCTTACTTTTGATACTAGAATAAATATTTCCAAGTTTTGGTTGGTTTTTATTTGTTTATTTTTGCATGAAAACAGAACGTCAAGGAGTTAAAAAAAAAAAAAAAAAAAGTCTTTGATTCTTTATAGCTGTGGGCATAGAACACATTCTAAGTCTCCCAGAGCTGTTCCAATATATCAGCCTGCTGTAGTGGTGTCTGTGCTGGTTCGGGATCAGCTCAGTTTCCTGGACTAGAGGAAATACAGCTAAATCAGGCTGGCTCTACCACTCCTGTGCAGGATGAATAACTAGTACACAATGATGACTGACTTTATTTCTGCATAGCTGTTCATGGGCCCTGTAAATATATCAGTTTTGGACTTCTCAGTTCAAGAAAGACAGGGAACTACTAGAGAGAATCTAGTGGAGAGTTACAAGGATGATCAGGGACCTGGAGCATCTCCGTGTTGAGGAAAGGCTGAGAGACCCGGGATTGTTTAGCCTGGAGATAAGAAGACTGAGAGAGGATCTTATCAACACTTAGAAATATCTAAATGTCAAGAGGATGGGGTCAGGCCCTTTTCAGTGGCAGCCAGCAACAGGCCAAGGGGCAACACATGCAAACTGGAATAGAGGAAGATCCATACAAACATGAGAAAGAACTGCTTTACTCTGAGAGTGACAAAGTACTGGAACAAGATGCCCTGAGTTGTTGTGGAGTTTCCTTATCTGGAGGTATTCAAAACCTTATTGGATGCTTTCCTCTGTAACTGACTCCAGGGTACCTGCTTTAGCAGGGAGTTGGACTCCATGATGTCCAGAGGTCCCTTCCAATCCCTACAATTCTGTGCCCAGGCCTTGTAAATCTTCCTGCTAGGATCATTACATGTACATACATGTACATGTACATACATGTACAACATACAACAGTCATGATTTGACCTGATAGGCCTAGCTGTCTGTTCTTGACAGTTCACTTCTTTATTTCTGGTATCCTATACTGAATCTGATATAGATCTGGTATAGATCTATAGATCTTAAGGGATTGAAGTCTTTGCCTAGTTTTCAGTCATTTGAGCCCTTAATGGGGTGGACTTTTTTGATCTATCTCTACCAGAAGTGCTGGCAGGTGAATTGCAGACAAGCTGCAATTTCTAAGACAAAGACAGGTAAAGATATGAGTATGTGCCTAAGTGGAAAATTCTGCCGAAAGCTTATCTTTTAGCTTCTGTTCAATGAAATTCTGCCAGTAACTTGTAGACAATGAGAGCTTATCTTCCAGCAATGAAGTCATAATATTATCCTCTGGCAAAATTTATTTCTTCAAGGTTCTGAAAACAGTACTCAATAGTATGCTGCTAAGTTACTGAAAAGCTGGCACTGCAAAATTAGAGTGTAATAATTGATCAAGCAGTTCATTTACCACATCCTGAACTGAATAAAGGTGTTCATGTCAGCTCTTTCAGTAGCTGTCTTGTTTGCAAGCGTGTGTGGTTGTGGAGAAGACGTTAGGGTAGAAAAATGTGAAGGCAACATTGCTAACAGAAAAATCCCTTGTAATTGTCTGTGTGGGTATGCATATATGTATGTGTATTTATGTGGGACACCAAATAACTAGCAGTATTTTTAAAGGAAAACTAAGACTGAATTAGTGCTACTTAAATAATTGCTGGTGCATCAGCAAATATCCCCTATGCTTGGATATATATCCCCTACATTCTGTGCTTCTATGTATTTTTTTTTTTTTACCACTTGATCTTTTTAATTCATGTGAAATTCACAGAAAATGGCATATTAGTTAACAAGTCAGAGTTTATGCTGTTATTATAATTACCAAGTTTTGTCACTTGATGAAATGATAATGTTAGACCACTTGTAACTGTTGAAAGGGGATCTTTAGCAGTTCTGGCAAGTTCTGCTTGTTTTTAGGCAGTAACCTTGCTTTCTGATCATCTTTTCATGTGATCAATATGTGATTGAAACAGTCGTTGCATGGAGTACATAAAGACAAGCTAGAGACATAAGGTCTTTCGTGCACCTGAACTTTGGTCTTAAAGTAAGACCTGATAGATACCAATAGTTGTGCTTTTGCAGCTTTATCTTGCCTGATTTTGATTAAGCAAGATAAATTATTTTTTTTGATGCCAGATATCTGGTGACTTCATTCTTTAGGGGCTAGGGGGATTTTCTAACTGTTTTCTTTCAGACTCTTTAATCATAGCAAGTGAAAATGGAGTCTCAAACACAATACAGAAGTGTTCTAACGCGTATGAAATTTTAAAGAATTTACCTATGTAACGAATATGCAGCTATGTTTGTCATCTCCTGAATTTTCCATTATACAGTTTTCCTTTAGTGTTAGTGGGGGGTCCAAATCCATTTGCCTTTGTATGTCTGTGAAACGATGCTTCCATCAGTGTTGGCAGTACCCAGTTATCTTGTGTAAGACTGAAGCCTTGATCATGTGCAAAATTCATGCCATACCTATGGACAGGACGGTGACATGAAAGTGTTTTTTAGGAGCAGTGTGGAATATGGAGAGGTATCCTGGTGATAGCAAAGTGGGAAAAAATGAGAATTAAAAATAACATAAACGTAGAGAGTAATAGGAATTGTGTAAACCTGATAACAAGTCCTTTGTCTCAGAGCTGTACAAGGAATTTCTCATCAGTTCTCCAATTTCTGTTATTCCAAACTGGGCACAAGCAACTAAATATCAAAATACGTTTCATGTACCTCAATGTAATTACTTTAAAAATATATGTCTTCTAATCCTGTTTATTCATGGCAAGCTTTTTGTTTTGTGCTTGTTTACCAAGAGTGGATTTGTACATGGGGAAAGTAGTTAGAAATAGGAAATTTGATAAGGAAATAGTTTGGTGCATTATGTTTATCCTCTTAGGTATGTGCTAACATGACAAGATCTTAAAGGACAGCTTGTTCAAGATTATTTAAAGAGTAACATAATCCATCTACGTTTTCTTTTTCCTGAGTTTCTCTGTTTCAGGCAATGCATTAGATATCTCTAGTTCTTTCACAAATATTAAATTCCATGAAGGAACAACAACTTCTTTTCACCTATTTAATATCTGTACAATAAACTTGAAATCTTTCTAGTATCTAATCTGCCAGTCTTGAAAATGTTCAGTCTCTGAGCTGCTATGTATAGTTTTCTTAACAGGTGTGATTCATTAGCATGATAGATGAGGTTAACATAGATTGAAACTGTAAAGGCTTGCTGTTAAGATAATAAGTTAAAATCTTGTTGCGTTGTTAAGAGTCAGTAAATTAAGCCTAACAAAGGAATATGTAATAAGAAACAGCAAATGACTGAGAAATGAGGGAAAGAAAACAATCAGATATTATCAGATATGAATTACTGATATCCCGTACAGCACCATAATGATCAATGCTGATTACACTGTTCTTACAGTTCCTTGCAAAATTTTGTCATCATGCTAGGATTAATAAGAGAACCACCAAGGACTGTAGAGATTAAGCAAAGTAATTAACATAATTTTCTTTTACATTTGTGATGGCACCACAGAAGTCCTGTTTTTTCTTTCAACTTTACGTATTTAGTGCCCTGACTGTAACCCACCTGTTACCCTTGTTTATTTGTACTGAGAAAACCAGGATGGGAGGGCTTTTTCTTATTTTTAAAGATGGAAGTGCTAGAGGTAGTTTGTTTCATTAATGTCTTGCTTCTTTGCTTTTGTTCAAAGTCTCAAATCTCTTCTGCTTCACATGTAATTTCTCTTTGCTATCCCTAGGTGTATCTTGCAGGCAAGGTAACCAATCCATTGACACAAAAGCTTGGATTGACAAATGAACTTAACGTTATGAGGTGATCTAGTCTAGACAACTTTTTGAACATCCTCCAACATGACTTTTGGAGTCCAGACACGGGATGAATTAATTTTATATTTATGTATGATCTGTTGGTCATCTTCAATCTTGGGAAAATAACTTAAGAAAAATGAATTTCATTTAAACTCAGTTTTGTGCCTAATTTCTTTAGAATTTTTATTTTACATAACCTTCCTTCGGCTGTACTGATCAGCTGTTTTTAAGTTTGCTCTGATATTTGCAAGATTTTTTTTAGTTCTGCTAACTTTCCCTGCATTAGATATACATATAAAATGAGTCTTGTGGCTTAATTACCTATGACTGAGTCATGACAAAAGCCAAGTTTATATTAGATGGATTGGACTCTTCTTGCAGCATGTCTACACAGCACCCCTGGCACTGAGGAGAAGAGTGAGTCACTGGTGGTTGTGTAATGAATCCTATCAGCCAAATGATTATACCTAAGTTGCTTTAATAAAATTGTAGAGTTACTTTGATCTAAAGTTAAGCCATATTTTTAAATGAAATTGCTTTATCCAGACACTTTGTTAAACATAAGCCAATGAATCATCTTTATTGCTTTTCTTATAAAGAGGCAGATTTCTAATTTGAAAGAGAAAGGTCATTCATGGGTGGTAGGGAGCAGTGCTATAGTCTCTTGCCTTACATGTTGCTGATCTCAATAACCTTTTTCCTTATCCTGGCATGCTAGGGTGTATAATAGAATATGGACAAGTATGCTTAGCAGGGACAGTTCCTATCTACTGATAGGAACCTTAAGATAGCACTGGTTTCATAAGAGTTAGTCTTAATCACATTACATCACTCCGTTACTCAAGAAATATATATTTCAAAGCAATGTAGCTGACATAAGCCTGCCATCTTTACTGTGCAGAACTTGTTGAACTTTTAAAGCATGGGCTACATCAAATCAGGATCTTCAAGGAACTGTTTTTTGAGAGTTATCCTTTATTATGAAGTTTTTGCAAAATACCGATTAAATCAGACAATCCAGACTATTTGATATACGATACAAGATCTGAATTTCAAATGTAAGGTGCTGAGCTCATTTTTTCATTTGTTCTAGTTAACGTCTCCAAATTCATATCTGGAAAATAATCATAAAAGTACATGTACACAGTTAGCTGGACTATGTGAAGAGTTTTGTTATGGATTGATGTTATCTAATATACCAAAATATGTTACCTGAAACTGCTGTATATTTTACTTCCCACTTGATAGGCAAAGTTGGGGTAGTTAATAGCTAATTGCTTTAGTTCTACTCTTTAATTTTTAATCACCTGTCTCCCTCCTGCCAAAAGAAGTATTCCACTTTAAACTTCTCGCTGATTGTTTCCAGGAGTGGAGGACCGATCCCAGATTATTTGTAAACATGACTTAATTGAGAGTTGAACTTGCTTAAGGACAAAAGAAAATTTAGGGTGTAGTTTTTCAGCTGCATTGTTAAGAGGAATTTGCAATTGAGAGAAATAACTTTTCTTTCATCTTTCTTGCCTCAACATGTGCCTTGTTCTCACCACCCCCATCTCCACCATCAGCTTTTGTAACCCCGATGTACACTTATATGTAATAGTGTAAGCTGTTAATGTGTTGAAGTTCTGATGAAAGGAACTCGTGCACATAACAATTTGTTTTGGCAAGTGTGTCAGAAGTAGACCTTCCCTTGATGTGTCAGTGTAGAAATAAACACTGGAGGGAAAAATGCTGTAGAAACAAATGCAAATACAGATTGGACATAGAAACGCTAAGTTTACAAATAGAGTCTTAATGTTTGCTTGATAGAAATTAAACCTAAACAAACATGAATTTCCCCAAATACTTAAAAGGTCTCCCCAGTAAGCCTTAAAGTAAATCAGAAGATATAGAACTGAAGTGATGAGGCGATTGCTTCCCTTCACAATTTACTTTCTGGAAAGGCTATAATATATAGGAGAATTCTTCACACTGCAGTGGAAGCTTTTGGGATCCTAGTTAGTTTTTTTGACCCCAGTAGCAACTGGAAATACTGACAGCAATCAAAATCTTTCTGTCTCAACCAGGCATTAAGTAACATTTTGATTTGTGGAATACTTGGAAGACATGATTTGGCTACTTAATATCACGTCAAGCCTTGACCTCATATGTACATATCTTTCTGAGACTTAGTTTTACTTACTTAGGAGTGTCTAGTCATGTAAGAAGAAGTAGCTTCCAGGAGAGAGAATGACTCAGATCATGTCAGGCTCTCTGTCACCAGATTAATTGATTTGCCTGTAGCAATCTTAGTGCAGGAGGTTGGCAGGAAGGGTTCACTGTCTGAATTATTCTGTGGTGAGCCAGACTGAGCCATGGTCTGAATGGCCTTGTCTGCTTTATGCTTCACGCTTTTTGTGTATATGGAACGTTCTCTTCAGAACTGTGGAGCATTCTCCTAGCACAAACTATAGCAGAAAGCAATGCCTCTGATCATTATCGGTCTTGGGTTGTAATGCACCATGTACTAATTATCATGGCAGATGACTAGGTGAAATACTAATAAAAGTCTGCCCTACTTAGGAAAAAAGCAGATGCAAGAAGTAAGATTTTATGCCTTGCTTTCCACTGTGCAGCAATTTTGGAAAATAAGTATTTGTCCACTAACTTTTCTAGGTGTTGGTTCCTTGTATATAAAGATTTTTTTATCTGTGAGAATTGTGCCATAAATAAATCTGAATAACCATTCCACTTCTTGAGGTGTTACTAATTTACTGGTCAGTAAAAAAACTGAGAAGAACAGAAATTACCTGTAATTTAAGCACTATGGATATGTAGATTATTTTAATAATTAGAAAGTAGATGATCTATTGGATCAGCAGATTTTATTTCCTTGTTTATTGGATATATCTCTTACATGAACTAACAGAAACACTCTATTAGCAAACCAATGACATATTAAAGTTATCTTCCAGTAAATACAGCTCTTCCATTTCAAGTTCTGTGGGGTAACTTCCTCTCTGGTTTGTGTTGAACTAGGAAATGCATTTTTAGTTTGAAGTGTAGTATCTTAATCTTTGATTAACGTGTCATGGTTTCACACTGATGGGCAGTTAAACTGCACCATGCTGTTCTCGCACTCTGCATCCTCCAAAGAGTTGGAGGAAAAAATATGATGAAAGAATGCTTTTGTGTGTTGAGATAAGGAGCAGTTTAAAGGGAAGTTTAAAAAAAAAAAAGTGAAGGTGATGCAGAAGCAAAAGGGGAAAGCAGTTATTCTCTTCTTCCTCTTAGCAAGCAGCATTCAGCCATGTCTTGCACAGCAGGGCCTCAATATTTGTAGGATTTGCTTGGGAAGACCAATTCTTTCATAACAAGAGCCCCTCCCTGTTCTTGTGATGGTCCTACTGCAGAGCAGCCTGCCTCTTTCAGTTCTTATTCCTGCTTCCTCCCAGCAGAAGCTGCTTCTTGCCTTGTTAAGCAAGTTGATTTCTGCTTCCATTAGTTTCTTCTTGGCTGTATGGGTGGCTGATACTGTTGAGCCTTGGGTTTTTGGTTTAGCCTGGCAAAGTGCTGGGAGCTGTAAATCTCTGGCACTGCCAGAGAAAAGCATGCTTCTTTTAACACTCTATCAGTTTTTTAGGATTCTGCACTTGTTCAGAGATGGCCTCTGTGAGAAAAGTCCAGAAGCTGCCCCATCTCAGATAAGAGCCATTTTCAGTAGGCTCAAAATTAAGCCTACTGAAGCTGCTGAGGTTAAAACTAAGAGTCAGAATCAGATTTTTAATGGAAAACAGTTGTTTTCTGTGCTTTGGTTTAAAACATATGAAGGTAGTTTATTCTGAAGGTACAGAATGAAGGCTGATGCAAAGGAAACCATTACAAAGAAATTGATGAAAAACACATTGGTATCGGAGTAGAATAACTTCTGGATCTTCTGAGTACTTTTTTCTTCTTTTTTATTATTTTTTTTTCTTATTAGTACGCCAATTTCTAGTCACTCTAGACTTGGTCTTGCAGTGGTGGTAGTGCTCTAGGATGTGCTCAGCACTTGAATCCTTTGCTTATTTCTTTACAGTTATTCTCCATTCATTGATGAGAAAGGTAATCTTCTGTTATAGCCAATAAAAACAGAATGGTGCTCATTACAGGAGAGATAAGCAACTTGACCATGATGATTTATTTTCTCCACAGAAATTGTGTTCTCACATGATGCTGCTAAGAGGTACTTAAACTTAATTTGCCAAATGAATATACTGAAAATTGTTATGTTGTATCCTACAGAATTTTTATTTCATATGATGCCAACTTTTCCAACTTTGGACAAATAATTATAAAAAAAAAATTGAATCTTTAAAGCAATGTAAAGTGCAAACTCTTCTTAAGACCAAAAAATTAAAAAGAAGATTGCTTTTTGTCCATATATTGCTTGTGCAATGATGTAACATGACTGAATGTCCCTGGCTCAAGACAGAGGGGAAAAAATCATTTGTGTTAAGCATTCATTTATTTCTCAAATGCTTTGAACAGCTTTTTAACTCCAACAATTACAGCATATTATCCTTTTTGGATGGGAAAATAGTCATGGTAAGTAGTATTAACTGCTAGATGGCCATCATCCTTGAGAGACTGGATGTTTTCCTTTGCCAATCGGTTTTTATTAAACTGATTGCAGATATATGATAGAGATTTATTCACTTCAGTAGTTCAAAGAATTGACAGAGTTGACACTGCTTCTTCCCACCTGTAGTGTTGTGGGGCTTTTTTGTTTTGCTCCTTGAGGGAGTGGAGGGTGGGTGGAAGGGTAACAGAAAAGCTCTGCCTTTTGTTCTTCACATTTATTATGAAGATCCTATTTAGGCCACCACTCATTTGTGCTTGAGAGGAATGTTTAAGATGTTCTCACCTGTATTGCTTCTAGGGTAATTATGTTTCTAGGAAATGAATCAGGCTGTTTAGCTAATTTAGATGCGTGGCTCCTTGGCTTACTTCTTTTTAAAAGTGACTGCTTGCTTAGATGCTCTCTTATCTGAGCAATACCAGTGAAATTGTCTCCCTTTCCTTAGGGTCTGTACAACATGCCGGAACTTAGAACAACAGGAACTTTAGGTATAAACTTCTGTGGATGTACAAAAAAAAATTCTTAAATGAATTGTTATTATCATTGAGCAAGGGGGAAACTGATATGTGAGGGTCTTGTGCACATTCATACATAACAAATCACAAAGCAGTTAGCATGTCTCTCTCCCTGAAGAAAACTGAACTCAAATCCTTCAGTGAGGAGAATATAACTGCAACAGCGGACCCCTCAAGGACATTACTTCTGGGAGGTACTATGTCAACAGAAGAGATGTGAGATTAAAAGGAAGAACTGCTGCAGAGAAGGGCCCCCAGGATGGATCTAGCAACCCAAAATCACACCTCAAGCAAAGCTTTTCAGTGTAACCTTCCATCCTCACCCTGCCAGCACTCCTCACTGCCAAATATAAAAGTAAGAGTTTTCTGGTTCAAGGTCTTATTAGAAGTGGTTTGAAACTATAAACAAAGATTTCCCTTTTTGATTTCAGCTATGTTGAGGGAAATAAAATAGTGCACTATAATTATAAATAGAGAGGGTGGCATCAAAGATGCCAGACTCCCTTATCTTCCTCGTTGGAACAATGTGTAGGCTCCACAGTTTTTGACTTAGTGGGTTGAAAGTGTGATGACTCGCATAAAATCTTAGCCTTAGGAGTCTTGTTCATTCTGATAATTGGTAGTTTAATTAACTCAAATATCTGAAAACTGATGAAAACCAAACAGATTTATTTAATTTGCCACTCCTCTAGCTGGCTGTAATTGGGGCACACTTCGTTCCATTGCAAGATAAAACATGTTGGCTTGGGCTATGTAAAGAAAGTGATCATGGTTTTAGGTTAATGAGAATCTTTTAGCAGGATAACAGTCCAAGGATTTATCCAGTGATGACAGTGAGAAAAATAAATAATACACCTGTTAAAGCATCTGACTTCTCTTTATTTAAATTTGTATCTAGAATCACCCTCATGCTATCATGGAGCTTTTATTGAAATTAAAATAGCTATTGACCTAAAAACTGTCAACAACTGGCTGGACAGATTTCTGTTTGAATGGATTTTCCATAACAACTGACATCTCCAACACACTGGATATTGATTTATTATTAATTTTTTATTTACTTAATTCCATGTTTTCAGTTTCTGATGAAACTGCTAGTGATAAAAAGAGATCTGAGATTTTGCATGTGGAAGAATGGGCTTAAATTACTCCAGTCATTAACTTGTGGAAAAGTAAGACAGATTTTTGCTTATTTTTGGTTTTATTTTGAATGCCGCTATATTAAAAGTTCCTGATGCTTCACTACATTTCTATACTTGCAAAGTTATCTTTCAGCAATGGAAAGAAAATACTATGAACTTTTTCTGTAGGTGTTATAGGTTGATTTAAAATGCTCAAGAATTATGGTTTGGAAAACTAAAGTTCTTGTTTTCCCTTATGTATTGTGCACACTAAAATGTAGACAGATAACATTACAGAACGATAGCAGTTGGATAATTGAAATTATCCTACTTGGCTCCATTAGTTGCTTTTTATCTGAGAATTGACTGTTCACTGATCTTGCCATGTGATTGTTATTATTTTTTAAAGTCTTTTTAACCTCTATTAAACATTTATGTGCATTGAATATACAAGAAGTCTGTATGTAATCATGTCCCAGAATGTGCCATTGACTAGATCAGATATCTTTGTTTTACAATGCAAAGATGTGTATTTTTGCACTGTCTAAAACTTAACTAATCTACAACGGAGTTAGTATCTGAAGATAACTGCAATAAAAATGAAATGTTATTGACTGCTTCTGTTATGTCTGCATAACTGAAACTTCTTTGTGGGAAGCATAGGGAGAGATGGTCTAGCTCCCATAACCTACCTCCTTTTCATCTCTGCTGGCAAATGTTCCTTCCCCTTTCCTCTTTGCAACTAAAACAGCATCTGTATATTCCTTTGTTGTATTTTTAGGCTTTCACAAAATATTAATCACTGGAACTTTGTTTATATATTGCAATATATGTCTGACAATTGGAAAAAAAAAAAGCTGCGAAAAATGATCTAGAAGCATTTTGTATTGGAATTGGAGCTTTAAAAAATGCTATCGTAGAGAGTTATTCTGTGAAACTAGAAGTACAGTTTAGGAATTACGAAGCCTAACTCTTAACACTGAAAGGAATGAGTGACTTTAAATCTCAGCATCAGCTGCTCTCAAGAAGTTGGATGAAATCATAGAATCAGCAAGGTTGGGAATGACCTCTAAGGTCATCCAGTCCAGCTGTCCACCTATCACCCTCAGTTCCCACTAAACCATGTCCCCCAGTACAACATCTAAACGTTTCTTGAGCACCTCCGGAGTCAGTGACTCCACCACCTCCCTGGGCAGCCCATTCCTGCACCTGACCACTCTCTCAGAGAAAAAGTATTTCCTAATGTTCAGCCTGAATCTCCCCTTGGAGACAGCAACTGGAGGCCATTCCCTCTAGTACTATTGCTAGTTATTTGGGAGAAGAAACTGACCTCCACCTCACCACAACCTCCTTTCAGGTAGTTGAGGAGAGCTGTAAGGTCTCCCCTGATTCTCCTCTTCTCCAGAGGAAATAATTCCAGCTTCCTCATAAGACTTGTGCTCCAGACCCCTCACCAGCTGCCCTTCACTCAACACACTCCATGGCCTCCACGTCTTTCTTGTAGTGAAGGGCCCAAAACTGAACACAGCATTCGAGGTGCGGCCTCACCAGTGCTGAGTACAGAAGGACAATGACTTCCCAGCTCCTGCTAGCAACACTATTTCTGATTTCAGGATGCCATTGGCCTTCTTGGCCACCTGGGCACACTGCTGGCTCATGCTCAGCTGGGTGTTGACCAGCACCCCCAGGTTCGTTTCCTCCACATAATCTTCCAGCCACTCTGCCCCAAGCCTGTAGCGCTGCCTGGGGTTGTTGTGGCCAATGTAAACAACATTTTTTTATTAGATACTCTGCGGGTAAATTATCCTCACGTGTCCCCCGAGTACTTAATGATGAAATTGATTTTTCTCCCTGACCCAAGCGCTGCAGTCAATTTTCAGGAGGTATTTATGAACTATCTACCACATGAGTTGCAGCTGAGGATTATAATACTGGCAACTCTTATGTGGTAGAAGTTTCTGATAGCAATCCCTCAAGGAGTCTTCCACTGATGGCTTCTGGCAGCATCCGTAGATTCCAACAGTGAGGACTGTGCTTCTCTGGAAAAGGGTTGTTTGCAATCCTGTCTTCCTCCATCACCTTCAACAAAATAACTTGTGTTCCAGAATTTTGGCTGCGCTTCATGGTTGTGTCTATTTGTTTTCTTATAGTCTGCTACTCAAATACATAGCACTTAATAAATTTTTTTTTAATGTCAGAAAGAAAAATACTGTATGTGAGAGGTAGGTAGACTTAGCAAAAGTTGAAAAACTAAGTTGAGCAGATTCTAAAGTGAGCGTATATAACTGCCAGCAGTGAATTGAACAAACACTAGGGATCTGAGCTAGTACTGAAAGCTGAACTTTCCCTTTGGATGATTCTTACAACATATATTTGAAGCACAGTCTCATTAGAAGAAACCAGGAATGTTCTTTCTCATCTGCCAAGATGTGGGTGTTTCTGCAACATCAGGGCACTCAGATTTATTTATGGAAACTGGGAAAACTCAGATTTTCTATGATTTTTTTACATGCTGTACTTCCTTACAGATTAAGGAAAAGCTGTGTCTTTGAAGATCCGAGTGCTTAGCATAGATATTTTAATTTGCTTTACCATTTTACCATGTTTAAATCAAGCTTGTCACAACTTAGAGCATATGAACAAAATGAAGAAATGTTTTAAGCAATTTCAATCCAGTTTATCACAAAAATTCCAAGTTAATTCCATTAAACTTCACAAATGTTGTAGCTCTTGAAACAGAGATGTGATGTAAAAATAACAGAAACAATAATCTTGCTTATCTGAGGTTTAGAAGATTATCCTCGTCCTGCTTCGATTTGCAAGACTATCAAAACAGAAAAAATGATTATTTACTCCTTTTTTGTAGCTTCAGAGAGTTGGTGTTTTGTTATTTTAAAGACAAATGGGGTGGAGTTGAAGCCTTCTGTATAACATGAAGACTGCAGCAGAATAACTTTCAGATTTTTTCTTTCTTGTGTGCATTTAAAAGCATCTGCAGAATATCACTGTAAGGTGGGCAGTGAAAAGGCTGTTTTCTTCAGTGTTACGCCACACTGACATACTCAGAGGTCTTAATAACATTATTGCACTCAGTTCTGCAAGAGTAAACAACATTTGCATTTATATATTTAGGAAGCATGATAAGAATCAAATGTATTATGATTTCATGGTAAATGGGGAGAATAACTTTCAGTAATAAATAATACGTTGCAAATTGAGAGGTTACTCAAATCAAACAAACGTAGTTATCTGTTTTCTTAAATGTGAGTCAAGATACCTGCTCTCAGAATGCTTGATCTTTTTGGTAGCTGAGATCCTGCTCCTACTACTTCTATCATGAGTATTTCTCTCAGTGAGGGGCATTCTTAAATGTCTCCTCCACTCCTGTAATTACGTTGATAGTGAATTAAATTTTCCTATCCTACAATGTTACCCTACAAATTTTCTTTTTTAATGGTTAATTTAGTGATCAGTTTTTAATCTGGATTGGAACTCCAAATCATACCGGCTTACTCTCACCTGGGCATTGGTACTATTATAAATCAAGGTGAAGACTCTGTGGTTATGTTTGTTAAAGATGAAGTTCATCTTTCCTTTACCAGCTAAGATATAATATTGCAGTAAATACCAAGGCAGAGAAACAGTGACTCAAATGAAACAGTCATGGCTAGGTTAAGAAATTACTTCAAGATAACCTGGATGTGAAGAACAATTTGAAATGTTTTCTTTGTAGGATCAGAAATCCTGATTTATCAGGATGTAAATTCATGTAGCTCAAGTTTATCAAGATCTTGCTACATTATGGTGATTGCAAATAGTAGCAGACAGCTGAAGTATGAAAGAGGACGGCTGATGTTCAGACATCGTTGTAGTTGAGATGAGATTTCTGTTCAAGACCTCAGACAAAATTGTAAATTCCCTGGGTTTCTAACTGCTTGATTTAGTAAAAATGAACGTCTGTTTTTGCTGCCTTTGAACAGTGGTGCTGTTGTTATCCTCCTTGCATCGATGTTAAATTATCTCACGTACTGAGGAAAGCAATTTCAGGTAGCACGTACGTGCTGTTTGCTGCGGTGTGCACCTCTGGAAGCTGTGACGTTTGGTTATCACTTAAATAAGGCCATCTAGTGGTCAAAGCCCAGCAGCAGCCCTGCTGCAGTGACTGTCCAAGTGAATGTGTTTTATGGAAGCCGCGTCTTCATGGAGGGTCTGGCTCTGTTAAATGTCTACAGGCCTGGAAGTTACCATAGATTATGACAGTGGCTTAACAGTAATAGCACCTGGTGTAGCAAAAATAAAAAGCTGTCACAGAAATGTATTAGGATCTCTACTAGTAGCAGTGGAAAGCAAACTGCATCCTCTGAATGTCTTGTTTTTCCTCCATTAGATTGACGTTTCGTGATTTTCATTTTGGACTGGAGAGACATTTGCTTCTGTAATCAGAAAGTTAAAACTATACCTTCTGCTGCTGAAAAATCTGCTGCTTTTTTTTTTTTTTTTTTTTTTTGCCAAACTAACGAAAAAGATACCCCATCCAATTTTCCATTACTCAGTTTTGTTGCACTGTAGTCATATTTAGTACAAATGCTGCTAGACTTAAATGTTGATGATACTTCCAGTACTACAGAAACGACCTATACTTAACTAGATTTCCTTTGTGCTTTTTTTCTTCCTTGCATCTCCGTCCATAAGCCAGAGGTTGCTGAACAGTGAACAAAAAAAAAAAGAGATTATTTGAGAAATCAACTAAGGAAGGTTTTGCATACTTATTTCATGGCCTCCAGCTGGTGCAGGCAACCTTATGTTTGGATCATTTAAAATCTGCTTTTAAGCCAAAGTGCTACAGTATGATTCAGAAGATATGAAGTGCAAGCTCTGTAGTAAATGGACAGAGGCACTTCCATAGGAAATTGGCCTAAAAACAGATAAGAGTTTATCACTTGGCTTGCTCTCTGTGTAAAGCTGAGAACAGATCAACTTTGCGGGGGGTTTGTACTTGTTAGCTGTGCTCAATGTTAGCTGCGGTCAGACAGCTTTGCTTGGGTCAGAACATAAGCCGAGCTCAGGAGAAGACAAGATATGCACTGAAGTATTTTCCTGAATTGAGAGTTAAATTTCTAAGTGCATTTGAGGATCTGGGACTAGTTAAAACAGATTTGCAAAGCTGCATAGGTGTCCAGAGGGAGTTAGGCTTTTAAGTAGCTCTGTAAACATAGAATTTCTAGTATAGAAAATTAAATAATTAGCAGCTTTCAAGAAAACTTTACAGCCACAGTGTTTGACAAGTCAGCTGCAGCATGGTGTGATTGTCTCATATGTGAGCTGACACACTAAGAAACCAAATTCCTTTTGCTATGACAGGTTATATACATGTACAGAGTGGCATCCAACTTTTTTCTTACTGTGGTATTAAAGACTTGGTGACTTAATGAATGAAATATAACAGCAAATACTAAACCCTGAGAATTATGAGCCTTTGCTTTTTGTAAATATGTGGATAATATTTGAAAAGGTGATTCTTTACTCCACTGAATATTGGTATTAATAGTATTAATTAATATCATTGTCTTTATTGAAATAGAATTAATGGTGAAAACCATTTGATCTGTTTATATTACCCTAGCAGAAAAAGGATTATTAACTAATCCTCATCTTTGTCTTTTAAATGATCTTTCCATTACATTGTTCAGAGCTTCTATGCTTGCATTAGTTTGATCTTACCATTTATTTTGAGATAAACAGAAAGCAAGAGCTCCTTTATGAGACTTAGCTGAAATGACTGGATGGCCCTGAGCTATGGACAGCTTAAAAGGCACCGAGTCATTGCAGTATCTATCTAATGCAGCATTTGATTCAAATGTCATTTGACATAGACCTGCACAGCTGAAAAGTGGTGAAGTAACAGCTTGCTTTATAGACTGAAAGTGTTGCAGTCGAGAACTCCTCATAGACTGGAAGTTGCAAATGAATTCTATACTTGGAAAAAAACAACAGAACTCTTGAATCCTAACCATGCTACATGTGGGATTTTGCCAAATACACATGGAAGCATGGGTGGGGCTGTCTTCAAGATTACTTCAGGTCTTCAGGTATTAGCAACTTGGGCTAATGCCATGTTGGAACTATTTACCAGTCTACTCTCAAAATGAGTGTACAGGAGAAGGTTCAAACATACTGCTTGAGTTTCTGTCTACCAGTGCTGCCATATGTACTGGAAGCTCAGAATTGTCACCAGGATTGTAGGTTAAGGTGACCTCATGAGATTACACCCGATTTTAACTGGTATATATGCCTTGTTATGGTGACATAAAAGAAACACAAATAGAAATTAATTTGAAATACTTATTTTATAATTAATTCCATTTTCGGTAGATGCATTAGATTTGACTATTCTAATGGGTTTATCAATTCTTCATATTAAATATCTAAGATTTATAAGCTGCAAAGAAGCTAATGTGATTTTGTAGAGACTGACAGCTTTTTTATAATAAGGTTTCATCTGAGATGTATCATGTTCTAGCTTGTATTTTCGCATTTTTGTGGATTTTTTTCAGTTCTCTCTGCCTGGTGTTTACTGTTTCATTCTGCCACATCAGAATAGATAACGTATGTACAAGAAGGGAGCTTTGCTCATCTGCACAGTGAGGTTTTGTATCTTAACTTGACATGGCCTAGCAGTTGTACACTGCCTGCAGAATTCTGGGTTATTTGACTGCATTCTTGTCTGGCCTTCTTGTAAATAATCCTTGATAAAAGATGCTTAACCTTTTTTTCATGGGTCCAGTATTCAGAACAATTATCCTGTTGATAATGTTCTCTTATAAGGCAGCCTCTAGTTTAAGATAGTGCTAGCTCTCAATAAAGATTTCTGTATCTGCATGTATCTCTACAGCAAAGATGTAAATACTGTGCTTGAAATCTGTCAGATCAATCCCATTTAGCAAAGCAAAGCGTTCTCAAAATAGTTCTTTGCATAGTAGAATAGATTGCAAAATTAATACAGATGAAATTTCAAAATATTACCAAATTATTTAATTAAGGATTTGGAAAGCAATGTGAATAAGTAGCTAGCAATTGGTGTGCCAGAGCTGCTTTTTTCATCTGCTGTGGAGATTGTTTTTTAATTTGCTTTTCTGTCTTCCATTCTCAAAAAGACTACAATGTAACTATCACTGTTGTAAATGACGACCTAAGTCTTTGAAATGAATGTTAAAATATAGAAGTTAAAGCATCACTAAAGAATAACAAAACCCAACCATTTCTGATGGCTTCACCAGGCTCCACTTAAGAGACAACAGATGTTTTTTTCATCTACCATAATTTCAATTTTTGGTAAGACTCCAGGAAGAACAAACTACATGTCTAACTTGTTCTATCTTCCAGAGATGAAAAACTGCTTTGAAACTGTGCCAAGAAAATTCAAAACTAGTTTGTACAACACATGGATTCTATGGGTAGAAATTACAAGGGGCAGCCGTGGTTTTGGACTTTATTTCGTTCAGCTTTGATTCTACTTGTTTATCTGTGCACAAACATACACAATGCCACTTGGGAGGTCTGATTCCAGCTTTTATCTCAGAAGGTGTAGGTAGGTTTTTCTGAAGTTAAAATGCAAGCAAAAAAAATTCATTAAAAAATACTTGGCCACTTCAAATACTGGCCATTTTTTCCCATGTTGATGTTATATTCCGGATGTTAGAGGAAGACAAAGAATAAATTTAAAATTAATTACTATATTAATAGTATATAAAAATGAGCTATGAAGAGGGGCAAATCGGTATTTCAAGTAGTAGATTTATTAATAAAGCTGAATTAAGCAGGTCGCTCTGAAAGTAATGCTTCCTATTTACCACAGATACAAAGAGCACAAGAACACTAGTTGATAGAGCAAATTCTCAGCTACAAAACACTCTTTTTCAACACAGTCACCACCATTAGCTGTGTGTTTTTGCCAGCGATGAACAAGAACCTGCATGCCACGCTCCTAAAAATCTGCACCGGTGAAGGTAACTCACTGCCACTGTCACCACTGCTGTAATGCTCCACCCACCACAAACTTCTAAAAGTTTGATAGGCCTTTATTTTGGTATTCCCATTGACAAGGGTGATAAATGATTTTTAATCCTTTTTATCATGCTTAGAGTACTAGCTCAGTTCCAATTTTCTTCTTTGCAATACCTGTTTCTCTGCTGTCTTAATGCTTTTCTTGCTTTTCGTTAGTATGACCTGTTCAGTTATGTGTTCTTCAAGACAGAGGAAAAACACATACTGGGTCTTCATAATAGCAGATTTGGTCTGCAAGCCAATTCAAATAGGATCTTTTTACCTTCTGCATCTTTTGGCTGCTATTTGCTAACGCAGCATAATTTGTTGTCTAGCTAAGGTGCTGCCGTGTTATTTCTGTCCTCTAAATCAACTACTTATAAGCTAATAAAATTCTATCAGGAAGGACAATAAGACAATAATTTAGTATTAACCTTATTAAGGTGCCTATTGTGACTAAAGAATTGCTGTGTGATATAGGAATACTGAAATTACAAATATGATAGGGATTCCCTAAAAGAAAAAAAGAAAGTCTCAGAAGAAATGATTTTTGATAGCTGCAGCTCACAAAAGGAATGCTTTTCATCTGCCTTATGAAGTACCAAGCTTGTTTTCATGTGAACATTTTGTTGGTCTGAACTGAAATGCTTTCTGCAGGGCCCCTGTCGACAGTGGCAGCAGCCTAGTTTAGATCAGCTGAGCAAGAAATACTTAATGTCATTATTACTGCCTTTAGCAGACACCACAAGAAACAGATATCTGAGCATACCTTAAGTTGCCTATGTAAAAATAATAATGATCTGTTAATCTAGTTATACTTGGTTCTATCTATTGACACAAATCCTTAATCACAAGAGTGAGCCAATAACTCATTAATGCCTTAACCTATTTTGGTATAATTGTTTTAGTTAGTGACAATACTTTAATACAAATGGAAGGAATAATTTAATATTTTCAGATCTCTTACCTATTTCAGAGTGAATCTGTGACTCCATAGAGTGATACTGCTGCCTGCAGTAACAATGTCTGATGATGCTCTGTATAGCCCAAGCAAGTAACTTTCAAGACAACAGAACAAAGATGTAAACCCAAAATGAATGAAAGAACAAGTGAATAAAAGGTGGTCAAGTAGTTTTTTATAAAGCAGGAGCAAATATATGTATGTGTGCACGTGCACGTGTACATCTCAAAACAAGTATTAAATTGAATAGTTAAGGAAGCTAAGACAAAGTGTTGGAAGACAAATGAAACTGCTGCAGCAAACTGGCATGTATCAGGGACAAAGGAGAAAATTGGCATGGGATCAAAGCTTCTGTGAAAATGTTAAACTGTCTAAGAGCCATAGGAAAAAATAATGAGTGTGAATAGCTTCAGGATTTAATATTTTGTGTTGCTTTCTTGTTCTTCTTATCCTAGAATTTATGTAAAATCAAACTGCCCTCTGTTTGGCTGCTATTTTTGGACGCAGGATTGCTCTATTTTTGTTGCTGGAAAAATGTCTCCCAGAGTTGAGAAAATGATCTGGAATATACGAGTATGTCAGTTAAAAGATACCGTGTTTAAGTTAAATGTAGCTTTGTAAAAATCTGTATTGTTAGTGAATGTTTTACACTAAAAAAGTCATCATTTTTTCATCCCTGTAGAACATAAGTTTCCTGCAGCTGACCTGGAATAGCAGCTTATGAGTTCAGAGCTGAATAAGGGAAGGGGTCTCATTAAATTCCCAGCTGCAGTAGTATATAAGCCAGTACACATCTTTACAACATTAGGAGATCATTACTTCATGATTATTACAAAAACCAAAAAGCCTATGTCTATTCAATGGAGAAGTAGACTGACTGTTCACAACAATGCAAGAAGATCCCACGCTGACCTCTGAGTCAGCACTGGGTGTTTGTTAGCTGTGATGTAGTAGCTGAATTCTAAAACAATTAACATGGAAACTTCATTTTTCTGTTCAGTGAAATCTAGGAAGCTAACAAACTAAAAATAACTCAATTTTAGACTTTGTCACATGTGATAACTGATAATTTTGTGTCTCAAAATCGGGTCTTAATTGTTTTAATCAAGGTTACTTTTTAAAATTTCTATAGGAAATTGCTTTTGGTCATGATATTAAACTGTCACTGATCTTCTGCTTTAGCACTCCATAAAGGAAGTAAACACTTGTCTTGAAACAACTAGCGAGAGTTTGTGAATGCCAGCTGGCTCTTCTGGGAGCTCCTCAGAAAGGAAAGGGAACTTAAACAAGACAATTTTCTTTGCTTTTCTTTCTTTTTTTTTTTTTTTTTTTTGACCAAGATGTACCAGTAACAAGCTTGCCAGTAATTAAAGGAATGTAATGATCTTTGAAGTTCACTACTTCTCTTTATCACTGAAAGTGACAAGAATGCTAGGTATCTCGAAGTTATTTCCTGTTTATGAAAGAACTTATGTCCATTTAACTGTAAATGGACATATTTAACTGTCCATTTGACTGTAAATAAGAAACAATAATACAAAAACTACAAAAAGAAACTAACACACTGTGAAAGCGTGAATGCAGTTAATACCTGCATCAGCAATGATGAGCTAAACTCATGTGCTACCAAGCCTTGTAAAAACTGTGTTAAAGTATCCATTGTTAAAGAAGGCGCTGCAGTTTTCTCTGACAGACTGAGCAGGATGTGTGGCTGAAATGCAGCCCCCATAATCAAGCTATGGTGGCTGAGGACAAAGTGTAGGAGCAAACCTAAATAGTGATCTGTCAGGTAGTGATCTCAGTCTCTATTTTAGTAGCATTCAAGAGCTGTGACCATTCTATGTCAGTTAGGCTTCAGGTGAAGGGAATTACATTTAATTTTTATTGGAATTCCTTTTGGGAAATTCACACATAGTTATGTTTCAACTGTAATAGAAAAGGGGGGAGCAGGCAGTGGGCGCTTCTCCATGTCAATATTAACTGGTGTGAAGTGCTAGGCTAAGATACAAGTGCAACATCTATACGGCCATTGCTTCTAATATGGGACACATCTTACAAGCTAGTCATGGTTCTGGGACGTTAGCCAGTCAATGAAGCTATTCGCAAACCTGCTGGACATGATGTGAAGCAGGAATTTGTCCCTCTGGGAGCTCCTAAGCTGCACGGGCTTAGTCTGAAGAGGGAAGGAAGTCTGAGTCAAGCAGTAAGTGGAGAGATACCTTTGGAGGGGTTGTGCTGGTCAGCAGTCAACTTGCATGCAGAAGATTGTTGAGATGTATTTTACTAACACCAAATTTGGATTCTTCTGGATAAAAGTCAAATTTCATTTCTTATTATAGAGGTGAGAGTAGCAGAAGCACAAATGCCCAAAAAGGAGACTTAATTATGAAGCAGGTTGTCAAGTGTTTGAATTAGGTACAAACATAAACATATAAAATACATATAATTAAGATTTGTATATATATATATTCACAATATTCAGAACACATCAGCACTCATTTTTCATGTCTTGTTTCACTGTCACCAGCTGCTATAATCCCTGATTCTAGCATCTCTGGAATGTTGGAACCAAAGGAAATTTAGGCCTGGAATTTTTGGGGCTTCTGTCCCTCCTTATTTTCATTACAGGTGTATTTTTCCAGCATTGCTTACAGATAGAATAGATGGTAATTAATGATGTTACTAGTAAGAACTGAATAAGTACTCACAATCTTGGAGTAATAGCTCTTGCTATTACTTTCCTTTACAACCTTTTGGGATAATTTCTCTTAATCAGTATATTGAAAAAAGCTTATTGATAGTACCCATCATTTATCACTTATTTAAGTATGACTACACGTTTTGAAAAAAGTAGCTGCTTTCCCTACTAATTAATTAGAATCCCTTTAAATCTTAAAACGTTGGAGGTTTATTGTTACACATCCGACAGTGTGGCAAGGTATTACTGATGCTGTAAGCAACATCCAGTCCATAGTAATCTCACTGGTTTTAATTTGAAGATAAAATTTTAGTGTATTAAAGCTCTGAAAATATAATAAAGACACCCTAAAGATGTACTTCACAGTTCAAATAGATGTATTTCCTTAAACAGAGCATCTCTCTCCATGAATATGATGAGTAAAACTATTATTTATTAAGCACACACAGTCTATTTTTTGGTGCAAGAAGGGACAAATTTTTAATGATCATCTAATACAACTATATGCTAGGAGTTTTCCAATGGTGGTGTTAGCAAATGTTCTTGTATTTTTTCAGTAGCACAAGAAATGTCATGCATTAACAAGAAAGCATGAGAACAGCGTAGGGGTTTTTTTCTTCAGAATAAGAACTATGGATTACCACTTAAGTGTATGTTGCATAGACTTTCAGATAATTATTTTGATTTAGTGTGATTATAGAAGTAGTTTAAGGCCAAGACATATGCAAGATAAGAAATGTTTCCCATCCTGTAGCTCTTTTTAATAACAAAACCTAAGATGATGCAAACACGGTTTCTATTTAAACATGTTTCTTGATGGCTGGCTTTGAATGAGCTGTTTTAGGGGATGAAGTCTGATACCTTAGCAGCTTAATAACTGGCTTCAAAAGGAAAGTCAAAATATTCTGACAAGTTTGTCCTTTCTGTAGCAAATGTGCATACCCTGTTCTTCCTGACAATGTGTATTTTCTGTCTACTTCATGGGGATGTTCCTGGAATGCTTCCCAGTCTTGTCTTTCTGATATGCCTGTGGGTTGTCAGTAACAATTGTTTTAGATTTCATGTATGTAGTAAAGTCTCATCAGAATTGCAAGTCTTGTTTTGATTGTGCCAAATATTCACTTATGACTGGGAAAAAAATCACATCTGAAATTAGAGAAAAGGAGGGAAAAACTGTTAGGGGAAAAACGAAATATAGTAGTGACAGAATTGATTTTTTGTAGCTAGCCATTGGCCACATTCTGGAATATAACTGTGATTTAGCAGTTCCAATTTCTGGTAGCCAAACTCAGTAAAAAAGTCATGTATACCAGCAGAACTTAGAGAAGCAGGACTTCTGCAGCTCTATCTAGTAGCTTTGATCCAAGCCAAAACCAGAACTGATGTTCTTCCTAACACTGGCGACTTTAATGGCAATAACGTTATCTCATAAAAAGATGACAAGTTGCCATAAAGTGTTGAAAATAAGTTCTTTCCTGGAAAAGTGCACAAACTCATACCTTATTGAACTAAAAGAGCCTCTCATGGGTTTATCGAAGCTGCAAGTTTTTCTTCTACTTGCATACTGCTAACTCAAGTTTTACAAACTTGAAAGCTAGATAGTGGGGTAACAAAACAGAAACAAAATGACTCAGCCCCTGACCTCTCTTTTGGTATTAAGTTTTCTTCCTTGATAAAAATAAGACACTTTTTTCAGGTGACAGTGAATATTCAGGGCATTTTACATGTTACTGATGGCTCTGTGAGGAAGGATTCCTGATGGTTTAGCAAGTAGCCTCTGGTAGAATACTTAGCTGTGCTGTAACTGTAACTTCAGATTTATGCTTCAGCTTGAACTCATGGACTGTGCTTGAGAGAGGGCCGATACTACTGCTTTGAAGGATTTCTAAAATTCAACAATTTCATTGAATACATGAGTAAAGATGGGGGCGGGAGGGCATAGTCCAGCTTTATAAAGTTTATGTCAGTATTCCAGTGGCTGACCAGGAGGCCTGATCCAAAATAAAGATGACACTTTCAAGTGCAGTTAAATGCTCTCTTAGAATGCATCTTGGAAGACAGATGTTCTCAGTACACAAATGAATTTGCTTGTCTCTTGTGTTCATTTATTATATTCGGAGAAAAAGTTGTAACAGTACTCATTTCACCTACCACAGTGAATTCAGTGTGCCACCATAGGGGTTTTCTGGCATTAGCTAGAAACAAACGTATCATGGGTCTGTATTTTGTGTTTTAATATAAAGTATTTTGCAGTGCAAATAAGCAAAAAATTATTTGAATCCTTTCTTGATGGAAGAGATTTTTATTATTATAGATTACTACCACTGTTTTGCGTTTCTCAGTATGGAAATGCAGCCTCACTGGATTTGTTGATATCATCTTGTGTCTGACACTTGTCATAATATTTTCTGTAGGCTTCTATTTAACTCAGTTCTATCAAGTTACTCTGTGCTTGTGTGTGCAGTTTTTTTGCTCTGGTCCTCAGATAGGGAATCATATATCAGCAGAAGAGACTGTCCTTTTTCCGTGGTTATGCTCTTCCTTGTAAAAATCAAATATTCAAGCAATGAGTTGCAATTTGATTACTTCCTTAGGGAAATATTTTGGAGGTTATGTTGTGCCTGTTTGTGAAAACTAAAAAAGTGATTGTTCTTCATCCCTCCATTCTCCTCTTTGCTGGTAACTGTTTTTTATGCAAGTGAAGTATTCTTATCCTCATACTTATTTGCCATTTTCCACTTATTCTTAAAGTTTTCTGCTAGTAAATTATCTTGCACATGAAAAAAAAAAGCACTATGTACAGTGTTTCAAGATTAAACATGTTTTTCTTAATATAAAATGATGTATGTAGAAGAGAACAGCACTCTGTCATGGAAACAAGCAAAAATGAAGTATTTCCACTAGCGTAGAAAATATCTGTGCTGTGTCAGACCTGTTTAACAGTCTTATAGTTGCTACAGCTTCAACTTCAGTAACTTTTCTTGTTGTGCGTTGCTAAACACCTCCTCTGTTACAATGCTGAATTTGGATAAATGAGATTTAGCAGTGAGTTTGCATATACTGCAGAAGTCAACTATGAAGCAACTATTGTTGAAGTTCTGAACAAACGTATAATAAATAATTGAGAGAAAAACTACAGTATTTTCTTTTTCCCAGATGTAACTTAAGATATTATTGTCATGACATTGATTAATTTCTGAAACTGTTGACTGACCTTAAGATTACTGAGAAATCGGTAGGGTATTTCATATTTTTACTACCGTTGAGAAATGGACCACACAGTCATTATTATTATAAATATTATTATATTCAGTCATTATTATTATAAATGGACCACAGTCATCCAAAAACCGTTTGGATGTGGTGCTCGGGGACATGACTTAGTGGTGGGTTGTTAGAGCAGTATGGTTAGGTTGCGGTTGGACTTGATGATCTTGAAGGTCCTTTCCAACCTGAGCAATTCTATGATTCTATGATTATAGAAAATGAGTTCACTGTAGATCATTAATTACTTGGTGCTTAGTTTTTCAGCAGCACAGAATAAGGCACTGAAGTTACCTTCAGATACCAAAGTTATAGCTTTTCTTTAATTGAATTGAATTCATTGTTTGTCACTTCTTGGAAGTCAGCATCTCGAGATGATTGTCAGGAAGCTGTTGAAGAAGCTGCAGAGACTGGTTCAGAGCAGCAATCTTTATGGATGTTAAAAATTCCTTGTGGTCCTTTCTTATGTTGTGAGTTATTGTTCAATAATTTCTCAATCTAGTTTGCAGCTGGCAAAATGTGAAAATAAGTCATATTAAGACATTTAAAGCCTGCTCTGGAGGTCAGATGAAAACATTACCAATGGTACTATTTTGAATATTCTAGAGAAAACTGATTTTCAAATACGCAAAAATGTTTTTTGAGTGGCAGTGCTGCCTGATTCCTATCAGTATGGGTAGCTTTTTGAAATTTTTCAACAGAGACAATTGTTTAAGTGCATAAAGAGGTTTCAGTGACCCTGAGAAGTCCTCTGCTGTGACTTTTCCCTTATTCTTGTTTTTGTTTGACTAGTTTAAATACAGCAACAATTTGTTCTCTGTGCTGAGAGATTGGTTGTTTTGAAAGGAAAAGCATGAGGTGGAGCAGGTCATTTTATTCATAATACCTCTCTTTGGAATAGTCCTCACAGTGTGCTTTACAGAAGTCTTTTTTTTTTTATTTTTATTTTGCCACTTAGTCCAATCATCAATAACTTTTTTTGATCAGTACAGTTGCAAATTATAGGATGAAACAATGTGTGGATGGAAACTAAAAGTTAAAGACCAGCTATTTTAGTCAGGCACTAATAAACGTCAGCTAAGATGAACCCCTATCTGAGTTGAATCTTTAACTAGACAATGGCTTTAAATGCACAGCTTATAAAGCAGATAACAGCTATGATAGCACTGGTTGATCTACTGCTCGAGATGTGTTGACCAGGAGAATGAGTATTTCTGAGAAATCCCTTCTAAAATGGCATCACTGCAAGCGTCTCCCAGCGCTGGTGGTGATAGAGGTAAACACACAGGGAAGGAAACGTTGCTGTGAAACTGACCCAAATGCTGTCTCAAAGTATACATGCCTATAAAAGTCACATTTATTGCTGTCTTTATTTGGATATGGCAAATTTGACTCTGCAAAAATGTGATAGTATTAAAATACAATATTGGATGCTAAGCTCTGCAGATTGTGATCTTAACCAATCACATGCTTAAGTGAAGGCCACTGCCATAATACCAACCAGATTCTATAGCAGTTTCAATATATATCTAGTCTATTGTGTATAATCTTGAAATTACTATGTATTTTGCACATATTTTAGGAGTGAGGTTGTTAGCTGAAAACTGGAAGGGTAATACGCTAAAGGTAAATGAAGATGATGTTGAGTTTTAATAATGGAAGTTGGTAACATAACATTGAAAAGTAATAGCCAGAGTTCATGGCTATTTGTAGTTGGGCACTAATTTTTAAAGAATAGGCTCAAGGTGTAAATAACCTGATAAAGTGTCGCTTATGACTATAGTAAATATAAATATTCTAGCAAGCTACATCACTTTTGGAAAATAAATCACTTCTATTCTATGATTTATCCTTTTGCCCTGCATGTTTATTCTGCTGAGGTATGGTGGGGGAAAACATCAAATGCAAAATGCTGAGTCAAAAAAAATACCCCAAACAAACTGTTACGTTTACACGAAATTGCAAAGTGAAGAGTTTTGACTTTGGCAATTGGCTAAATCTGTCACTTTGGCTGTTATATTTTCTAATATGCTACTGCAATTAGCTTGTCAGAAAATTTCACAGTAGCCAGATAAAATTGCATTTGATGGCCTGGGTGGTTAAGTGTGCATATTTGCAGAAGATGAATTCTGTCGTAATTCCTGAAGCCACTTCTTATTGGCACAAGAAAGCATTTATATCAACTAAATGGTGGAGGAATGAGGGTGAGTAGGAATCCAGGCTTCTTATGGCACTACTTTCTTTCTCAATTGATCCTACAATCTAGTAACAATGATTTATTGCTTCCTTTTTGTAGTCTTATTCTTTTGATTTTTCTGATTACCCAGTTGAGACACTAGCTTGCTATTTTTCTCTGAAATCTTAAATTGGTTTAATGTTGATCTAGCCACTTGTTGTCTTGATCATAGTTCCTTGCTCAACATCCTTCTAATAGTTAAATATAAAGAAAAAAATGGACTAGCTTGTATTTTGTACTCACCACCTGGTGCAGAACACAGGCAAAGCTGCTATGGCACAAATAACCCTAACCCTGAAGCTGCCTAGCATCCTAATTTTTAGAGAGAACTTTTTCCATAGATGTTGATTTCATTTGACTTTCTGTCCTTTTTTTACTCCCTATGTAAAGTAGATATGGAAGAGTGCTGTTATAAATACTGTTCCAGATGACCATGCAAGTATGTACCCGGTATGCAAACTAGAGAAGATTCAACATTATTTTCTTTCCTTTCAAATACCATGCCCACTAAAGGTATCCAAAATAATAATAAAAAATCGATCCTGCCTATGGCAGAGGTGTTGGAACTAGATGATCTTTAAGGTCCCTTCCAACCTAATCCATTCTATGATTCTTACGTCAGAGATGCCAGAAGTTATATTACGAAAAATACTTCATATTCACAAAACACTTCAAAATACTTCTAGTATTTGATATCTAATATATATTTCATCTTAGACTGAAAGCAATACTTGAAACATTTTTTGTAAAGCTCAGATTGCTGTATAACCTTGTGTGTATTATAAATCTTTATGAACTAACGAGTGGAGACCAGAAGGCTGAGTTGCGAAGGTCAGAGCTCATAAGTAACAGAGAAACAAAACTCAGGTTGTCTTGTTCCTGCTTTAAGCACTAGTTATTTCCTCACTGCAGTCAAAAGAAGTTTGTAATGTTCGTGTGTTGACATGGTGGGGATTTAGCTGTCCAAGCTTTACATTTAATGTTTTTAAGCTTTGGAGATGTTAGTGAAAACTTGTGTCATCAGAGGTGAATAAACTACTATACTTTGTGTAGATGAAGACATGACCTGTGATGCCAGCACATGCTAAATGATATTTGATTTCTTTTGCTGCATCTTTGAAGAAAAAAAGTCTAAGAAATGGCTTACGTTTCAAAACAAATTCTGTTTTGATTCTTTGAACTATGTGAACTACAGTTGAGATAATGAAATATTTTGCATTGTGGAAACAACATTGCTTATTCTACGTGCAAGTGTTAACAATGTTCAAGCAAAACATCAAAATCTAAAGGTGATTAATAACAGCTTTGAATGCTTTCTCTCTGCCGCAAAGTTTTTCAGATTAGCTTATTCACACAAGAAAGCATAAGGTAATAAATAGTTTCATTTTGAAATCACCTCATTTTGGGTAATAAGTGAATATTGTCTCATCCTTCTGATTTTGGGTTCCACACTAGTAACTAGTCAAAACCTGGAGACTTTAAATTGTTTTTAGCTTATGAAGATGATGGTCTTCTTCTACAGAATAGTTTTGTCTCAAAATATCATAGAATCATAAAACGGCTTACATTGGAAGGGACCTAAGCCATCATCTAGTTCTAGCCCTCTACCATGGACAGGGTGGCCACCCTCTAGATGAGGCTGCTCAGGGCCCCATCCAACCTGGTAATGAACACTTCCACTGATGGGGCATTCAGAAATTCTTTCTGCAGCCTGTTCCAGTGCCTCACCACCCTATAAGTAAATAATTTCCACCTAACATCTAACCTAAATCTCCCCTCTTTGAGGGGATTTGTCCGTGTAAAAAGCTGGTCTCCCTCCTGTTTATAAGCTCCCCTCAAGTACTGGAAGGCCACAGTGAGGTCTCCCTGGAGCTGTTATGTGGAGTTGTTAGACCGTGTGCAAAGGAAGTATTCAGTTGTGAGCCTATTGCTCTGAAAACGTTTGCATTTCATACTCTCCAAAGACTGATCTAGAAGCCTGTGTTTGGATTTCTTTATTTTTTGAGGCACTTTCTCCCTTACTTCCCAAATACTTTCTGAGGGTGTTGGAATGGATTTGAATTTTCTTAACACAAATCTATTTTTCTAATAAGAGATTTTTTTTTCAGATCTCTGTGCAAGTAGACTCTAAATGTAAGAAACTGTAGTTTTAGGGTTTTTATTTCTTTTTTAATGTAGCAAGATTGTATTGTTATGAACAGTGCTCTTTGAGCTTGTTTGTCTAATGACCTGTCTCCTAACATTTTTAATCCTGTTCCACCACTGAAACTATTGTGTGTTGTTGCTTATGCGTAGAAGCTCTTAGTTCTCCTGTCTGCTCAACTATAAAGAGAGAAAGCATGCTTACACCAGAAACTTGCAATGCCTAGTATATGAAACCAGTTTTCCTAGACTGTCTTAACACTTGAAGGTAAAGTGTAGCTATGTATGCAAACATTTATGCCTCAAATAAAAGAAAACTAAGTTTCTGCAATGCAGAATCTCTTTAAATTGCTTAGTGACAGATTCTGGCTGAAGCAAAACAAAAGGTAACTAAGGAAGTATTTTAAAATTGTTTTATAATCCACCGAATGCCATGAGTTATACATTTTGACACTTTAATCTGTCCTGGTGACCAGTGCTGATTCTTGCTGTGCCTTGCATTATCTTAGAACCATAGAATCACCAAGGTTGGAAAAGACGTCCAAGATCATCCAGTCCAACCATCCACCTATTGCCAATATTTCCCACTAAACCACGTCCCGTAGTGCGACATCTAAACATTGTGAACCAACCATCACCCTGGGCAGCCCATTCCAGTGCCTGACCACTCTCTCGGAGAAGAAGTGTTTCCTAATGTCCAACCTGAACCTCCCCCTGGTGCATCTTGAGGTCATTCCCTCTTGTCCTATCACCAGTTACCTTGGAGAAGAGGCCAACCCCCGCTTTGCCACATCCTCCTTTCTGGAGTTGTAGAGAGATACAAGGTTTCCCCCAACTCTTCTCCAGACTAAACAATCCCAGTTCCCTCAGCTGCTCCTCATAAGGCCTGTGCTCCAGACCCCTCACCATCTTTGCTGCCCTTCTCTGGACAAGCTCCAGCGCCTCCACGTCCTTCTTGTAGCCAGGGCTGAGTACAGAGGGGCGATCACTTCCCTGCTCCTGCTGGCAACATCGTTTCTGAGACATTGAAAGTAACACCCTGAAGCCTGGAATGATGCTGAGCTGTTCCTTCCTTATCTTTTCATATATTTTACAACTTATTTAAATAATTCAGATTTTCCAGCTAGTTCAGTACTCTTACACAAGCATGTTGTGCCCCAGCAACTGAATGAAGTATATTGAAGATTGCTGCTATGTGCAAACTGTGTTCATACTGATTACATAGCTTAATTTAAGAACAAAGTGCTCCTCTTTAGATATTTTTTATGTATTAGAAGTATATACCAATAGTCCTTGTTTCGCATTTTTCCTTCCCTTTCTCTAGTATTTATTTAAATAGCAAAAAAAACCTGTAAAAAGCTGTATGTGGATGTGAACTATGTAACACAAAAGTAACTCAACAGTTAATACGACAGTTGATGGAATACATGGCACAATAGCAGAGAGAATATAATGTGGGGGATTTCTAGGTTGTTTCTGTTGTATGAGAAAAATCTAATACACCAGAACCTAATTTAATTTTCAGAGCTTTTAGTGGAACTACTTTTTTTGTTTCCTTCATAAGCTATAATTTAAAATTCTTGAACACATTTAAAATGGTCAAGGGGCATGATCCATACTTGATGCTAGCCAATCATCTTTCTGCTGCTTCCCGGTTTGATTAGGAACCAGTATAAAACCAAGTCACCTGCTATTAGAATTGAGAGGATAAACTAATTCTAAATTTCAAGAACAATTTAAATGCTATCTCTGAATCTCATCAAGATAGAAAATGTACAATGTATTAACATTCATTCGTGATCTTCAGCATCATTATTATGAATGAGATTCCTGATATTAGTGGTAGAAATTTTGTTTAAATTCTTTGCTGCTCTTTTTGAACACTATGCAGTGAATTATAGAATTCCAGGTGAAATAGCAACATAAGCTTTCTTGCATGGAGTGATCTTCCTCATTCCCATGTAGCAGAACTTGTGAGTAAAGGTGTAAAGGTGTGCAGATTGATAATCTTGAGGTTTTTATTGTGTTTGAGGGGAATGTAAGGCTAACTTCAGTTGCTAGTCTTCTCAATCCATCTGCTGTTTCATACCAAACAGTAAACTGCGTGTTCAGACTTCAGGATTGCTTTTGTTTTGTAGCTTTAAAAGCAGGTAGTACTTTTTCAAGCATGATATTCAAACATGGTATTTAAAACCAAAGGCACTGGTAGAAATACTTTGCCTAACCTGTTCTCAACAAAGAAAATAAAACACTGCTTTATAGTTATCTGTCTATTTAAAAGCTTATGTCCAGAAGTTAGTGCCTAACTTTTCCTGTGAAATGGGCACTGAATTTGGCATCAACTGATGTGGTGAACAGCTGCAACCCGGACAATATTACCTTGCTATTGTTTTTAGCCATAGTTTTGACATCTTGTGCATATGTATTTTTAAAAATCACAGGTTTAGGAATTATTTAACCTCTTGAAATGAGTTATGTGCTGTAGACGATGAAGCCTTCAGCTTAACATTTGTGCAGGAGACATTTATGAGACAGCACTGTCTACTCGGGACCCTGCGGGAGCTCGACAGCCACAAGAGGGCATCGTGACACAATTTAGGCTCTGTTTGGTTAGGATAGCAGCTCTGAAGTCCTATGTTTGCCTTTAAAATAGGTGGCTCGTAGTTTATGCACTGGATATGGAGAGCAAAACTGAGTACTTTGATGTTATTTTCCCAGAAAAAGAAAAAAGCCGCAGTATTGCCATCAGTCATGTTAAACCTATGTTCTATTTCTAGTTTCTAGTAAAAATCAAGTTCAAATTCCTTACCATTGACAGGGTTGTCAAGTGTTAGCTTTATGTCCTTTTTAGGCAATGTACTGAGATACTTTATATAACTTGGTATATGTCATTGCTTCCCAAATGATTGCATCAGTGACTTTAAATTAGGTGGAATTTGAACTTAGCATCTTTAAAACGCACACATCAGCTTGATCACTTGGCAAAGTATTCTCCTCAGTGGTGGATGTGCTAAAGAGCTCCTCTTCAAGCTGTTCAGGGAGCCTTGTCAGTTAAAGACTCAGGCCTCAGTTCTTTTGAAGTGATCAGAATTACTAATTTCCTCCTCCCCACCTTCTAGTTCATTGCTGCTAGTGGTAGAGCCGTGTCTGTTGCACAAGTGGTCCTGCAGTATGAGGTTCTGTGATGGACTTTTGTTGCCTGAACTATATGCTTGGATTTCTTAAACCAGTCTTATTTTTTGCCTATAAACTTTCAGATTTCAGGACTTCAGCCAGCTGAATAGGCCCTGCTACAGTTCTGTTAGGCTTCTAGGTGCACTGTTGTGCAAGTAATAAACAGCATTTGGGAGGCATCAGATTTATTACATATGTGAAAGCCACATACACAATGCAAATGCAGTGAATGCCATGTTTCTGAGACACGTCACACTTACTATACAGTGTGTGCACTTGCATATCTACCCAAGACATGCCTGACAAGAAATATGGTGACGTGATGCATAACAGACTATGTAGCATGTCTTGAAATAAACTCCAAAACACTTCTAGTGCTTGTGTGTTTTGTGAAGAGTATCGAAATGTCAAAATTGTCTAGAGAAGTGATTTTCTCTTACTCTCTCCAAGTATCTGACACAATCTTCTAGTTTTGTTCACTGTGCCTTTCCACTGTTCCCAGAACTCAGTGCTCTTCCTCTAGCCTGTAAATGGTATTAAAGGTACTTTTGCAAAGGGCAGGGGTAGTCATGGAGTCCCAGCTACGGATGGCAGGTTGAAGGAAAGCAGCTGAGGTGACAGCACCGCTTGAATGTGAATGTAATCTGAACACCTGTTCAGTAAATGTTCTTCCATCCTAAAACTACTTTTTTTTTTATTCTTGCTTAGATTTTTTTTTTAATCTATTTATTTGCATGTGTTGAATAGTCAGCTTCCTAACTGTTGTAAAGATGTTCTAGATATGTCAAACTACTCATTTTCTAGGAGAAAGGACTATATTTCATACTGTAGAAGCAGCAGGCAAGATTTAAATTCCTGCTGGGTAGACAGCACACCTTTGATAACCTTTGTTTGTGAGGCGTTTTGCATGTATGAAAATGCTGATCATTTCAAATGCTGGGGAAGAAGTATGTATGAAAACTGACCATCTTTAGATAGCTTCATAAAAATAACTTAAATATTTTTAACTTAGCATAAATACAAAACAGGGTCAAATAGGAGACATTTTATAGATCCATATTCAGTAGATATTCCATTATCTGTATTGTTTTGTGACTTTTTGTGTAATGCATGCTGTACCCTGTGCCAACCATATACTAAGAGACAAAGTGACTGGTTTGCCAGCTTGTAGCAGTTGCCAGGATCAGGAAGCCATAGTAGATATGTGAAAGGAAAACAGCAGAGCCAACACTCTGCTTCTCGGTGGTGTGACTTGATAATATGTGACTGTCTCCTCTAAGTGCTGTTTTAACTGCAATGTAAACATGCCTCAGTTTTTATAACAATGAAATATATTTGAAGATTAGGTTTGGCTTTCAGTTCAGCTTGCTTTCTGCCATTTTGTCTGGTGCACCTTTCCTTTTCTGGGTGATTTCGTTGTGAGAGAGAAACAGTGAAGCATGGAATACACTGATTGCCATTTATGATAGTGAGAAGACATTTCAGGGAGTTTTTCAGCATTTCTTAGAATTTGAAGTCCTGCAGAGCTGAATATTAGTAACTTCAAAAATAAATATTGCATAAGACAGTCATGCTTCCATTCTCTATGGTTGTATTAATTAGTATCCACCATCTCCCATATGTGCATCCTGAGGCGAGGGATGTATGCCTCTCCGTAAGCCCATAGCTAGAAAGAGGCTCGCCGGTTAAACAGAGCAGGAAATCTTTCTTTGGAATGATGTTGCCTGGCTGCCAAGGCAAGTTAGGTTCCAATGAAAGTATTTTCACTGCTTGAACGAACTAAGGATGTATACCTTCAGTCTGTGTGGAGGAGACACCAGAGCTTTCAGAGTACTTTGTCTTGCTAAGCAGTGTAATTTCTGTCGTCTGGCTGAACCAGCTGTTCCGTGTTCAAGAGCTGATCTCTTGAACTAACGCTTGATGGAGGGCGCTTGCCTCAGAATAGATAGCGATGAGTGTCAGTGACATGCCTGGAGCTGGCTGTGCTTTTGCCCTCTCAAGAGGGTAAAGAGGAGGGGTGTGGTTCAAGCTCCTACAGTTATTGTTGCTGCCCTGGGTATGGTGAGGCTGGAGTGGGGTTTGTTACGGCTTTGCTCCTCACTTGCTCAGTTAATGCGAGAGGTTAAAGTGATCTTCGTTGACTCTTTTCTCCAGGAAAGCAAAGGTTTACTTGGGGATCCAGATGAAGTTACGTCCACCTTCCCAAACCTTTTCCTCCTGTAGATTTGAGAGAGGAGGGAGAACAGCATTTTGTAATCTTTTCTGAAGTAGCATAAAGCAGCCACTTAAAGGGGGTGACAGCTGAGTCTCTCCGTACGTTTTCAAACCCGGTGTGACTTGTCACTGAGCCTTCTCCTGTTGGATACTGCTATATAAGGACTGCTTAAATGAGTTTTGAGTCTAGTCATGGAAGCAGTTCAGGTGTAAGCCTTGATCAAAATGGGTTCTATAGGGAAAAAAAAATCAAATAATTCACTAAAAAATGAGAAAATCACTTTACTGCTTGTTTTGATTTTTCAAAGACCAGAAAAGGAGAGGTGAAAGTTACTTTGTGATCTTACATGTGCTGTTGGCAGGTTGGTCTTTACTGGGAAATGCTCTGTAGTGTCAAGTGTTTCCTTGCTGGAGAGCGCAGTGGGCAAGCAGCTGCCCTGCTGGCTGTAGAGGTGGTGTTTCACAGACAAGGGTAAAATTGGCTATCGAGGTGAGTAGGAACATCTCACATGATTATAAATGTCAGAAATCCCAGTGAGGGAAATGCAGCCAGAAACCAACAAATACTTAAGGTGTGCACGTTGGTATCCATGTCTCACGGTGAATACCTTAGTGTTTGGGGTTATTTTTTTTTTCCAGAAGCTCTTCCACTTAAAATAGGAAATTTTTATGTTCATAGAAAAACACATTTTAAGCACAAACTGGGAAACAGAATCCCAGAGTAACGTAGCATTGTCCAGTCTTTGTTGGAGGTGTCTGTGGGAGTTTCAGGTCAGTGCTCATTGGGCTCCTTGTTGGACAGGCGGAAGGAAAACTTTTTCCCTTCACAGAAGACGAGAATCTTGAGCCCATATTCTTGGATCAAGACTTCGTGATGTAGACACAGAACAAATTTTCTGTGTGCATTAGCTCAATGAGCAACGTGTTGTGCATCAGTGTGACTTCTGTGTATCTTCAGGTGTGCCAAGTAAGAGACTGAGTATTCTGAAACAGTTTTTCATGTCATGCGTATTCCAGCTTTATTCTTCATCTTATTAATATCTTTTGACTTAGCTTAAACTTAAAAAGACACTCTGCTCACGTCTCCCCCAGGCCTCTCCATTTTCCAAGTCATCTCTAAATATTTAAAGATTTCCAAGGCGTCCTGTGTTTGTTTGGCACGTTTTTTTAATACACTTCAGCTAAAATGTGCGGAGCTCCAACCAACATCAGACCAGCACAGAACTGTCACGCGGATGCGTTCCGCTTCCTCCCACTTAGAGCAGATTTCCCGGCCGTCCGCGCTCTCGGTGAATTCGTAGCCCGAGGCGCACGGGCGCTCCCGGGAGGGGGCAGCTCGGGGTGAGCGGGGCCGGGCCGGTTCCCACCGCCAGAGGGTACTCGGGGAGTGCGCACGGCCCGAACAAAAGGCGGCCGGTTCCCCCCGGAGGGAAACTTGAGACCGCTTCGGCAGGCGCCGGGTTGTTCGTGCCGCAGCCCGCGCGTTCCCCTCCGAAACCCGAACCGGGCGGGGGGCGCCGGGAGCCGCGTCCCGGGGCGCAGAGGGAGCCGAGGTCCCCCCGAGTCCCCTCACCGCCGCTCGGAGCGGCCCCAAACTTTCGCCCTCCCTCCTCTCCAAAAGTTCGGCATTTGGGTGACGTCAGGCGCCGCGCAGCCAATGGGCGCGGCGGCTGATATTTTGGGAGGGGGGAGGGGTGGCACCGTGCCGCGGGCGCTCGCCCGGCTGCCATGCCCAGTGAATGGAGAGCGGCGGGCGGGCGCGGCAGCGCCGCGGGTGGGAGCGCCGCCGCCACTCGTCCGCCCCTCGCCGCCTCCCGGTCCCGGCTCCGCCGACCGTCAGCGCGCGGCTGCGGGCCCACGGCGGCAGCAGCGGAGAGGCGGCGGGCAGCGCCTGAGGAGCTCGCGGCGCTTTGAGTTGCCGCCCGGCGCCTCCGCGGGTCACCTGCCCGGCCCAGGTGGGGCGATGCAGAGCGGAGGAGGCTGCTTGGGAGATTGCCGCCGCTTCTGATGGATGTTTTGTGTGTATTTATCTTCGCTCCCGGTTTCTCTTTCATCTGAGGACGCATCTGGCTCGAGCTCTGTTAAACTATCTGCCTTCTGGTACCGCTGGTAGATAACAGAAGGAAACCTGAGCCCGAAAGGCAATCCCCCACCTTCTTCCACCTAACGTAACCCTTTCAGGCGCCTTTGAGGGTTTGATGGTGCTCCGGCGATGATGGCAGTGGTGGGTTCCCTTGGGCTGTACTAAGAGCCTCTTGTGTTTTTTTTTGTTTTTTTTTTTTTCTCCTTTTTTTCCGTAGAGGCATTTCATCTTGAAGGGCCGGCTGCTCGCGCACACTTTTATACCTGCTGGAGTGATCGAGAAATCATGTCTGGTGGAAGAAGTGCGTTTCTGTGCCTTGGAATGATCTTGGGCTTTTGGAGCTCCATGAGTTGGATGCCTGTTGGAGGATGCCCTCATAAATGTACGTGCATTGCTTCCAACGTGGATTGTCATGGACTAGGACTCAAAACTGTACCGAGGGATATTCCCAGGAACGCAGAGAGACTGTAAGTAGTAAACGTTAAGGGCTCCTCAAGTACTTATAGAAACACCTGGCGTGAATTTCTCAAAACCTGCCTATCAGTGTGGAGCACATCGTAACAGCAGTTAAAGTAATGAAACACGAATTAATGTTTTCAGGAGGGAAGGGGAGGAGCTTTTCAGAAGTTACAGGTATCTTGCTGCTGCTCTTGCTTTAAAAAAAAAAAAAAAAAAGCGGTATTTTTGGCGCTTCATGGTGTTTTCCAGACCATACAAGCAGATGGGGATCTTGTTGATTTGGTTTTGCACTGACTTGCTTTTAATGGAGCTTAGAACCCTAAGTGGAACGTTCCCAGGAATAATCATTGTCAACGAGAACGCCAGTTTAATATGCAATTGGAAACCTGGGTATTTTAACCTGGTGGCCGGTAGCAGTTTCTCCTTGCTTAGTTTTCCCAGCATGGTGACTTCATCACTGTGGAAAAATCGACTACTGACATAAACTAATGCAAATGGATAAGAAGTCACATTAAAGCAGTCTCTAATTTCTGCCTTAAATTGCCTAAGTTGTGTTATGGGGAGAGAAGCTTGTTGTTTAGTTTTTAATCTGCTTCAAGGTTTATGATAGTGTAATGCTGTGAGGTGCTTCAACTCTCAGTACAGGAGAATGTTATGAGTGTGTGTGGAGTACATCTTCTGTATTACAACTTCTTAAGAGTTTTTTAGTTGACTCTTTACTTAGAATGTTCCTAAGGGGAAAGCTGAAAGCTAACTTCGGACCTCTGATACAGTTTTGACACTGACTCGGTGCAGAGGACATCTCTTGATGTTGCCTATGGCTTACTTCAGCCATAGCTTACTATGGCTTACTTCAGAGAATACCCAATGCTAGATATTCAGAAGATGTCCAGAATGAAATGTTAAACAGAGCTTCTGCATGGCTCTGTGCTGGGCTAGACTGATGACTCCAGGAGAAGTGCAGTTAATTGTGCCTTATGTGGATTTACGGACAAAGTGTTTAAACTCATTGGCAAAAACTGCAGATTCAATGGCTTGACTTCCTGTTTTATTTCCTTCTGGATCGTAGAGTTTTGGGAAACTTCAAACTCTCAAGCAGTTTTTCCCTAAGAAAGCTAAATGAGATTACTAAGGAAACCAAGCTTTCATGTATAGAGGCCTTTAAAAAGCTAAGTTCTGTCCCAGAATGAAATTTTATAACATCCTTGAATGTTTCTAAATTCATTTTATAGTGCTGGGAGACCTTTTACTAGACTATTCCACCATCTTTAATGTTCTGTAGCTGTATCAGCCTTCTTTTTAACCCCAGCTGCTAGAACAATAGCTTTCAGATGTCTGTTACTGAAAGTTTTACTTCTGTGCATGAAACTATGTACTTCCTAAAGCTGGCAATCTGGGCACTGAAGAACAAACAGAACCCCCAAGCCAACCGAAAAGCACCCCTCCCAACCTGGTAGTACAGCGAGCCAGCAAGGGTAGGTGTAGCTGTGTGATAACACAAATATTTGTATCCTTCATCTGTGAGGTGTGTTTGTTCAGTTTAAGAGTTAAGAGCTGGAATAAAACGTTTAGATTTCAGGTTAAAATGATTCGCAAATGCACGGTTAGCTGGCCACCTGAGAAGCATTTGAAGAGCAATACAGTGATTTGTTATTGGCTAGGTTTTAGGGAGGCCGAATTCACTTTGTTACTAGGTTTCCTTTGTGAGAATGTACTTAATAGAGATGGCTTCCCTTGCCTTTTGTAAGAAGCCAAGCTGAAAGAGCAAGTTTCTTGGTCCTGGTGTGTTAAGCTTTAAAAAGAATGAAAGTGTGTGTAATCACTGTGTTCTTGGTTCTGATAATTTTTGGTGTGGCTTACAGATGTAAGTTTTAGATTAATGCCTGCATGATGAACAATGGTAGCTATTTCACAATATTCAGTTTGAATCTTTAACCTCAGAGATGCTCTAGCAATGAATGTGCTCTATAGCTGTGTTACAGCTTTTTAGTTTGTTTTGAAAGTAGTGTATGTATTTCTGGAGCAGTCAATGACTAAAATATGGTGGAAATAACACAGAGAGGTTCCCATAATAATACCTTCTATAGTTTAATGTACTTCTTCACTTTTTATTCTCTCAGTCTGCCATGAGCGTTTCATTATTTTTTTTATACTGTTCACTGTTGTCTTCATTACAGAAGTTGTTTAAAGCTTGTGGAACTTCCTTCAAATCTAGATATCCAGTCATTGAACTAACTTGAATTTTCTACTTGGATCAGTAGAGGGAAAGACCTTATTCCCTTTCTCTTAGGTGAAATGTCAGTCAACCACTGGATGTATCAAAGGACCTCCTTTTCTTCCCAGTCCATGAAGTTCTGCACCTATGATAGAACAGTGGGTTGGTGTTTAGTCTTTGACTGGTTTGTTGAACTTGCAATCAGTTTTTGTCATTTTGAGGTGAATAGAGACAGGTACTTTTTTATCTCAGAAAAATGTTTACGTATGTGGTGTGTGGTCATCAAGAAGCTTCTCTGGATTATTTTCCCAGCGCATTTTTATAGTCAGCATATGAAAATGTCATCTTCCTTCTGCACTCTTTTGAGCTAAAAAAAAACCCTACATACTGGTTTAAGTTGGAAACTTTTTGCCTTAATTACTGAGAGATCTAAGAGCACCACTTACATTATTTTGCCACTAAGCTTTTAGAGTTATATTTGTACAAATGTTACAGAATGTTTTGGCAACAGGAGCCACGTTAAATATTGTATAAATTTGCATCAATATGAAACCCAAGGAAAACTGCAAAGTTAACACTAAGAAAAGATGATAAAAATCTTTAGGGGGTAAACATCTCTTGTTGAGAAGTTCTATTAAGCAAGCTAGTAAACGTCTTCTGATATTACAAGAAAAGACATCACCAGAGCTTTAATTACTCATTTTTCATAGTAAACATAACACATGCTTTTTTTAGTGTTATTTTCTTTTTAGTGCTTTAAAGATACAGTTTTTATGGAGAGTTGTGCCTGTGCTTTCTGTTCTGAGGGGAATTCACAGATTAACCAATAATCACAGAAATGGCCATATGAGTAGCCTAAAATTTTCCTTATGCAGTTTGATCTTTAATGGTAGCTTTACAATTATAGCAAGTAGTGTTAGGTCTGTGCTGCATTTTACCTTGTTATTATGTTCTATGGTAGTCTTCTAATTGTCTGGTTTAGACTGAAGTTTTTGTTAAGTTAGGTATCACGAAGAGCTAAAAGGAGAGGTAAATGTTTGTATGCTACTGGTTCAGAAATAGTTCCATCTGGGGGCGGTGAAACAAATACTTTACATTGCCAAGGAGTAAACCCCTTTACATTTGTGCTAGAGAGGGAATCCCCAGGATAGCCCACAGCTCATGAAGGGAGAGATCTGTGTGACGTTCGCTCCAAGATGTGTGTGTCTAAGTGCAATAGTAACATACCTGACTTTTGGGCTTGTTGTTAGCAGTTATTGATCCATTCCCCATTTGTCATGTAACTTAACGTCTTACCAACAGGATTAGAGATAACTTTTAGGGGTGGGCACAGTGATTGTTTTATCCAAGCTGTTCATCTGATAAGGTGCTTTGTGCAAATAATTGAGGCAGAAGTTAAGAGTTTTGAAATTTAGACTATTCAAGATTTTTATGGATTATATTTATAAATTTCATCTTTCTAAACTGTTCCTTAGGGCCCCTGCTTCAACAGAATTCTTTCATCAGAGTTTGCTTAGCAATACTTCAGTTCTTCTTGTGAGAATTCAGTATTTGTGTAGTTTTCTTCAGCAGAAATGTTTTCTGTATATGTAAAATATTATACGTGTCATTTTTTTATAACAATTAGTAATGCTGATAGTCAAGTTTAGTTTGAAATGGTGTAAATGTAGTGAGCAGATCAAAGCTACCTCATTGATGGCTACTGTATTCTTCAGCTCTGAAAGGAGGAAGTGATACACAGAAACTACTGTCTTCTGGGTTGGCATATACTCTGTTCAAGTATGAAGGTTGAGCTTTTGCATTTTTCCTTTGATTAATGTCTTGTTCGCTCCCTGTTAGCAGCACATTGTTTCTGTGTGTCAGAATTCAGGAATTTAGCCATGTTGATTTGTTGATCAGTTTGTACAAGATAGCTTAGAATCTAGTTTATTTGATAGCTCTTGCATCAATTTTTTTGTTTTGTTTTTTTTTTCTTATAATTTGGAGGATTCTTTACCTTTCTAAATTGCTGAAGCTTGCAGGACTAATCAGTTCTGTGCTTTGCTTGAGTAGCTAAATTGAGCATGTCCACATTTAGGTGCAATTTAGAAGCTTAGTCATCTGCTTGCTGTAGAGTTTTCATGTGGTCTAGGGTTTGTTATACAAATATATTATTATGGTGTTTTTGGCCTAGGTGCATGTAGCTGCTGAAGTTGTGTTGGTTTATACTGTCTTCAACTTCCTCCATTTTTGTCTCTGAATTAAATCTTAACTGCTGTCTTGGATGCTTTCAAATTACTGCAGAACACAATGTTAAAAACATACAAATAATATTGACTCTTACATTTATATTGTGGTTTTTTTCTTTGTTTGTTTTTTAGGATTCTCCTCACTAAGGATTACTACTTGTTTGTGTAGTAGTTGTCTCCAAAACCCTGCATGGGACCTTTCTTTCTAGATAATGTAGCATTAAATAGATGTATATGACTTTGTCTTTGAAGAGGCAAAAGTACTGATCCTGGGGAAACTTGACTGAATTTCCCTTTAATAACTTAACACTGTTTGACTGGATGTGTCAGAATCCTTTCCTATTCACAACTGTGCTCCTATTTGTATTTCTCGTGGTACCTGCTGAAGTCATGTAATTTTCAGATTATTTTCCTGAGGACTGAACTTGAATTGAGCTTTCTTTGTCATCTGACCTGAGGACTGTAGTGATCATTCGAGTAATATTTCAAGCAAACTAAACAATTTCATTTGCAAATTTATTTTTTAAATCTGAAAAACAAATTCCCTCCCTCCGTAAATTCTAATTTCCTTTATCCTTTTATTGTTTCCTTATTTACTTCCTTCTCTGAATTTGAACCGACAACATATAACTAAATCTTTGAAGTGACTTCGCTAAGTCCAATTTGGAATGAATGTCAACTGCAAGTTGTGCAGCCTCCTACCTTCCAAAGTGCCTGCAGCCTCATAAGATGTTATGTTATAACAAATTCATGATTAAATGGCTGATTCTTCCTTTTCTAAGTAAGCTTGGAACTCTGAAAGTCCTGAGGAGCAGGTTAGCTGCTGGACGTAAATGTAACTGTCACTTAATGCTACAACTACTGAATCATCTCACATGTTGTATTAATCTTTGGAAGAGATTGTGGGATGTTCTTCCTAAGTAACCTAGTACCTCTTAGTCCTTTTATCTCTGCTCTCTTCAATTACAGATGTGGGTCAGGTAAAGGATTTTGGTGGCACAGTGTTGAACGCCTTTCAGTAGGGGGGGGGAAAAGTCTGCCTGTGGGCAAGTCTTCTTCTCCAGCACTGCCAGGACGTGTATTAACTTTAAGTAGAGTCAGCTTTCTGGTTTTGTCGTGAAGATGACAGCTGCAGGAACCAATGTGTACATCCTCTGTCTTGTTGAACAACTCCCTAACAGGGAGCTCTCTTTTCCTTCTTCAGCTTAATTTTCATCCCTGCAGGACAAACCAATGTTTTGTCATCATCGAGCTGAGACAAAGCAAGTTTCTAGCTTCAGATGAGGAAAGGCGTCAAGATAACTGAGGGGAAGAACTAATGTTAACTTCAAATGGTAAATCTATTTGAAGAAAAATGATAGAATGACTGGAAGTAATATATGACAATTCCTCTGGTGATTATATCCGTATATTCATGTTACAAGGATGGTGTAGATGAGTAAGCAGTCTTGTTCAGAAAATGTTATCATGGTAGGGGTAAATTTTCTGCACCATTCTCTTATGAATTCTTTGAGATACATTTGTAGCACATGCCTTGTCTCCTTTTTGCTCCTTGAATGGCAGAAAGCGTCTATTCATTGTTGTTGATTCAGCTACATTATTATAGTTTAATATGGATTTAGGCTTAGAGGCTGCTGTTGTCATTCCTGTTCCTTTTACGTTCAATAACATGTTTTGCTTGCCAGTGTCTGGCTGTATAAATATGACTTATTTTAGTTTATTTTTTTAAGGCATTCTTAAGAAAGAGAGGGGTTCTTGTGATATTCTGATTGCAACATAGCCCAGGCAGTTTTGTTTCCAATATTTTTAAAGTCTTTTCTCCAGAGACACATATATTTAATTTTCAGATCTCCTTTCAGTGTTGTTCAGTCAGATGTATTGTTTAAGACATTGAATGGCTCGCAGGAATAGAAAGAACTCTCCCACTGAGAAATGGCCTTGTAATCAACTGGTGTTCTTTTGTAATGGTACTAAATACATAGGTTGCTCCAAAAGTAATACCTCCTATTTATTTCCATGGAAACTACAACATACACAAAAAGCATAATAACACTATTTGATAGAGCAAATTCTCAGTTACAAAGCACTATTTTTCAACAGAGTCACCACCATTAGCTATGCTTTTTCACCAGTGATGAACAAGAGCCTGCATTCCCCGCTCATCAAAATCTGCACCAGTGGAGGTGCCCCACTGTTTCACTGTTGCTGTGATGGCATCATTGCTAGGAAGGTGTTGTCCATGCAGTCCATCTTTCGTTGACTTGAACAGATGGGGATCAAAAGGTTTGAAATCCAGACTACATGATTGGTTTGGTAGGACAGTCCAGTCAGGATTAGCAGTGTGCTCCATGGTCTTCAAACTGGTATAGGGCTTGGCATTATCATGTTCCAAAACAAAAACTGCCATCTTCTCTAGCCTGACTTGAGCTTTCAGTTTAGCTTTGTGGTGTAGTGGTCAGAGTTGGTGTCTTGTTCAGGTTCCAGATAAATCCTTCAGGATCCCTTTTCCTATCTCAGATGATGGTGCACATCACTTTGCCTGCCGAGAGCTGTGTCTGAAACATTTTCTTTGATGGGGAATTCATGTTTCACCACTCCACAGTCTGCCATTTTGACTCTGGCTTGTACTTGTGACACCATCACATCACTGGTAATGATGTGATCCAGGAAGTGGTCACCGTCAGCTTCATATGGGTTTAATAGGTCTTGACAAGCTTGCAGATGGTATTCTTTCCATTCGTGTGTGAACACCTGGCACAAACTTTGTGATACTCCAGTGTTGCCACTATTGTTTCCAAGGCATTGAAGCTGAACTCCTACGCAGTTCCCTGGTTGTAATCCACCTATTCATGTGAGTGAGCTGATGAAGACACTTTTAGTGGTGTCACAGCTGTGCGTGGCCATCTGGAATGTCTTTCACATCACTGTTGCCACTGGTAAAACACACCATCCACCACCTCTCTGTGCTCATATCCACTGTTTGATCTCCATAAACATTCAGCAAATGTCAATGACTGTCAATGGGTGCCATTTTTTCCACAGGGAGAAATTCAATCTCATGCCTTCGCTTCATATGCACTTCCATGTCAGAGGCCGTTTTGTCAGACTGCCCCTCTGCTACCATCAGTCACACAGCAACAATATGTAGTGGAATACTGGTGGAAGGTTCAACTACTGCCATTCCACCAACATCCACCTCTGATGTCATGGGCCAACAAGATAAAATAGGAGGTATTGCTTTCCGGGCAGCCCTCACACATAAGAGATCTACTCTCAGCCTTTATATTTAAGGAGAACAGGTTTGTGGTCTTGTAGTCACCAAGTAAATTTTGCTGGCTATATCTGCAGAGAAGTTAGAGAAGAGGTGGGATTTACGAGGCTGATTCTTACCTCTCTGCCAGTTGCTTTCAGCATGGTTTTTTTTTCCTCTTAACTGAATCTGGTCTGTATGTTGTCTCTGTCAGAATAAATGTCTTATATTTCAGTTTTATACCATCTGTTTGGTGCTGCAGTATGTGTTTTTAATTCTGTGATTGATAGATTTCTGGAGCTTTTAATTAGATTTTTACCTTTCTGTCTAGGAGTTGCTGCTTTTTCTGAGACCTTAATCTAATTTTGTCCCTTACAGGGGGAAATCTTAACTGATGGGTATATTGATGGTTATATTCTTTCCTTCCCTGTCACTGATGGAGGGAGCATTCTTAATGAAGGTCTGTTATGCTAAAATGAAGGAAAAAAAACCTTGCTGTTTTCAAGCTGGTGTTGTCTTGATTTTTTTTCTGTCATATGCATTTTTATTAGGTGTCCATATTTCTTGATCTTATCTGAAATTTCAGAATTGATTTCAGAATTCTTCTTGCTTGCAAACTCTATTTATGGCTTTTGTGAAAATCTGTGATACTTCTGCAGAAGTAATTCTTATGTCAGTGAGACTTTTTTGGAGAATCCTTTGTGCCTCCTGCATAGAGGTCAGTAGGATTACCTTCCTGTTGAACTGTATGGTGAATAATCAACATAGTCTATGTAGTGTCAGGTTACTAATGAAGTTCCTCAAACACCTATTAAATCTATTTAAAGCCCGAGGAATGTTGACAATTTGGGTAGATAGCATTCTTATAGTTGATACCTCACTGGCTGCTACTTCTATCTCTGTTCAATGTGAGGTGCAAGGCTACTAGCAGTGATGCTATCTTTAGGAGTTTAATTGGAGAGACTAAACCTCTTCTGTTGTGTGGGGTTACTGTAGTCACTTTATGCTTTGCCTGCACACAGAGGCAATCGGCCCAAATGAACAAGACAAAGCAGCTGCCTTTAACTTTCAGGATGTTGTCTCTGTGTGCTCAATTGTTCTTGCCTATATAAACAGAAG